>NC_090324.1:166942707-167242707 GCF_040869045.1 Eurosta solidaginis
ACGTTTCTGCCAAATTTCATCATGATATCTTCAACGATTGCCAAATTACAGCTTGCAAAAATTTTAAATTACCTTCTTTTAAAAGTGGGCGGTGCCACGCCCATTGTCCAAAATTTTACTAATTTTCTATTCTGCGTAATAAGTTCAACTCACCTACCAAGTTTCGTCGCTTTAGCTGTCTTTTGTAATGAATTATCGCACTTTTTCGTTTTTTCGAAATTTTCGATATCGAAAAAGTGGGCGTGGTTATAGTCCGATATCGTTCATTTTAAATAGCGATCTGAGATGAGTGCTCAGGAACCTACATACCAAATTTCACCAAGATACCTCAAAATTTACTCAAGTTATCGTGTTAACGGACGGACGGACGGACGGACGGACATGGCTCAATCAAATTTTTTTTCGATCCTGATTATTTTGATATATGGAAGTCTATATCTATCTCGATTCCTTTATATATGTACAACCAACCGTTATCCAATCAAACTTAATATACTCTGTGAGCTCTGCTCAACTGAGTATAAAAATAGGTAGGTACTTTGTGTGAGGATGCAAAGCTTCACGTTTTTTGTGGTCTGCATGTAAAAACTACGACTACGAATCACGTATTTCAAAAATATATGAAGTAAACGTAACTATTTGATGAAACTTGATGAATTTTGATGCTTCTATCCGTAAAAAAGGGGCAAAAATGACAGTTTGTATGAAGTATATAATATATATACCACCGATCTCTATGATTTTTTCAGACAACAATATATGCTATATACGTAAACATTTGGTGAAATTTGAGCTTCTAGCTTTTAAAACGGGGCAGAAATTGCGCAAAGTTTCTTATCTGAACAATCGGTTGTATGAGATATATACTATATATACACCCGATCTCAATGATTTTTCAGACATCTATATATGCTATACCCGTAAGCATTTGGTGAAATTTGAAGCTTCTAATTGTTAAAATGGGGCCGAAATCGCAAAAAAAATATATATATACTATATATACCATCATATATATATTATATATATCAGCGATCTCTATGATTTTTTGACACAACAATATATACTATATACGTAAGCAATCGGTGAAATTTGAAGCTTATAATTATTAGTTGGGCCAAACTCTTTTTTAAAATGTTTGCTGGGTAGGAGCTGCTTCGGCCGAGAGATTAGTAAAGAAAAACCAAACAGTTTTTACTTTTTCCCTCTATGCATTTCGGCGCTTCGCGTCATCATCAGGAAGGTCTACATTTATTTTAAAAAACAGAAACATGAAAACACAAAATGAAATATAAGAATTCAGCACAATCAATAGACATAAAAATTAACATTTGGAACTCTTATATATTACATACTGCATTTCAATACTATTTTAAGTAACCTATTTTAGTCCAATGAATTACGACTCTGTGTATATATGGATTTACATACATGAACTTGTACATACATTAACTCGTAATAAATCACTTCAGTTTTAGCTCTTAATTGCGGCGGTCGTTTTTCGGTAATTGTATGTAAGCCTGAAGTAAGTAATCATCACCTTGCATAAACCCAACGGTTCCTAATAAACAGTGAAACCCTAAACTGTTACATCTGGCGACGAGGCCAATTCGGAAAAATCGCGTTCACTCGCTATCCGTAAAATAAAATTATTGTGCGCCTGAATAGTGCAAAACAATACTAGTTTTCAAATAATTTATTATTAAATACATGCAAAATTATGACGGAAGACAGTAAATTAGTGGAAAAATTGCTAAAAGAGCAACAAGAATTCGCAAAAAAGTTAATTCTACAACAACAAGAATGGATGCAGTCGATTCTCAGCAGCGGTTTGCCTACGCAAACCTCCGATGGCAGTGTCCCATCATTTCACAATTTCAATAAAGACATACAAACATGGGAATCTTACTTAGAACAGCTAAACCAACATTTTTTAGCATACAGTGTAACATCAGTATTTTCGGTAGTCAGAAAGTTCAAGAACAATCATTTCAGTCGTTGACCACAAAGTTAACGGAACATTTCCAATCAAAAAGGCATGTATTAGCATCGCGTTACGAATTCCGCAAGGCAGAAATGAAGCCAGGCCAAACATACAGAGAGTGGATTGCTGATCTACGGGGGGATTAGCAAGAGAGTGTAATTTTGTTTGCTCTGCTGAGAATTGTTCTCATAGTTTTGTTGACGACATGATTCGCGACCAAGTAATTACATACACCCCACACGACGCAGTGCGCTCCGCTGGTCTGCAAAAATTACAGCCTTCACTTGCCGACGTCTTGCTTATAGCAGAGTCGTACGAAGCTACAATTAAAACAGTAGCAACAATAAAAGAAAAAGCTCAAACGCAAAAGGCACTCAGTGATACTGCCGAAAATAATACCACAATCAATTCTGTTCGCTCCAATGGAAAATCATCACAAGGGAACAACAAAGATAATACTCAAACTTCCAAATGGAAGTCGTGCTCAGGCTGTGGAGTTTCTCATCAACGTGACAAATGCAAATTTAGAACTTATATATGCCGAAAGTGTGGCAAAAAGGGACACATAGCGCCCGTATGTATGGCAAAGCAAAACAAAAAAGAAAAAGTTTCCACTCAAAATAAAGGTACAAATAGAAATAAAGAAGTACAGAATAAAAGTCAAAATATTGGCATGATTGAGTCAATATACAGTGTTACGGGTGTTGTGAAAACAAAAGATAATAAAAATTACATAGATTTACAAATTCTTGGCAAAACTATCGCTTTTCAAATGGACTCTGGTGCGTCTATTTCAATTATGAACAAAAACACTTATAAACAATTATATTCTCCAAAATTACAAAAGTGTACACGTACTTTATTCGGATTCGGTCAAAAACGAATTCCAGTGATTGGAGAATTATATGTAGACGTAAAGTGTGGCGAAAAAGAGAAAAAAGTAACAATTGTAGTTGTTGATGTCGAGAATAGCAATAATATTTTGGGTTTTGATTTGTTCAAAGAGTTTGGATATGAAATTCAACAAATTTTAAAAATTAGTGCTGTTCAGGCTGACGAAATTAACGATTTATTAACAAAATATAGTGAAGTTTTTGAACCAGCAATCGGGACCATCCGAAATTTCAAAGCCAGTGTTTATTTAAAAGAAAGCGCACACCCTAAATTTTTTAAAAGCCGCCAGATTCCCTTTTCGCAAATTCCACATTTTAAAAAAGAGGCCGAACGACTCACAAGCGCCGGTATTTGGAAGCCAGTTAAATTTTCGCAATGGGCTTCACCTATCGTTTTAGCACCGAAACCAGACGGTTCAATTAGAATTTGCGGTGATTTTAAATTAGCTATAAATTCGCAAATCGACATAGAACAATACCCATTGCCTACACGAGAAACGTTATTACAAATGATACGCTGCGGTCAACAATTTACAAAAATCGACCTTAAAGATGCTACCTACAAATAGAACTCGATGACGACGCAAAAACGATTATGGTAGTTAATACACCGCTTGGACTATTCCAGTACCAACGCCTTCCGTATGGAATAGCCAGTGCTCCAGGAATATTCCAAAAATATCTCGAACAACTTTTACAAGAGGTAGAGGGGTGCGGAAACTACCTTGATGACATTATCATCACTGCACCTACTGTTTCTGAACATTTAAAACGCCTTGAACAAGTTCTACAAATTCTACAAGCAAATGGCATCAAATGCAAACGGCAAAAGTGTTCTTTCCTCGAAGATAAAATAGAGTATCTTGGGCGTCAAATAAGCGCAGAAGGTGTTTTGCCTGACGAAGCCGGTCTGAAAGCGGTCAAAGATCTGCAACCGCCAAAGAACCTGAAGCAACTTGAAGCATTTATGGGTAAGGTAAACTACTATTATAATTTTATACCTAACTATTCCCAGTTATCAGCCCCACTTAATTTATTGCGCCGTAAAAATATTAAGTTCACTTGGGGGCCTGAACAAAACAGATCATTTAATTTATTAAAAAAGCACATTCTGAACGCTACACAGCTGGCACATTATGATGAAAAGTTACCCTTGATTTTAGCAACTGATGCTTCATCATATGGTATTGGTGCTGTAATTTCACATACATATGCGGACGGAACTGAGCGTCCTATAGCCTTTGCATCAAAAACTCTTGACAAACACCAAATTCGTTATAGTCAGATAGAAAAAGAGGCACTGTCAATTGTTTTTGGAATCAAGCGATTCCATCAATATCTCTATGGAAGAAAATTTACTTTGCTTACCGATCATAAGCCGCTTGTCAGTATTTTCAACCCAAATAGCCAACTGCCTTCGATGACGTCACATCGCCTACAACGCTGGGCCATAACGCTCATGGGGTACCAGTATGAGGTAAAATATCGTAAAACTACTGATCATAGTAATGCTGATGCTTTATCACGGTTACCTATTGGGACCGACAAAAATTTCGACAGCGAAGAAGCATGCTATACAATAGAAGCGTTAAACACGCCAATCGATGCCACAATAATTTTATCCCACGCCAGAAAGGACACTGTTTTAAAAAGAGTTCAAAATTTTGTACAAAAGGGCTGGCCAGAAAAGCTTAGTCCCCAAAATGAAGACTTGCGTTCATTTTTTAACCAACGCTACGCCTTAGTTGTGCAAAACAGCTTATTATGCCTTCAAACTGAGTATACCCGTGTCGTCATACCGCTTTCTTTGAGAGCTAAGATCTTAAACATTTTGCATGACGGACACTGGGGGGTTTCTAAGATGAAGCAGCTGGCTAGACAGCACGTCTGGTGGGCCAACATAGACAAAGACATCGTAAAGCTAACGGAGAATTGTGATGTGTGCAAACTCGCAAACCCCGCACCTGTAAGAGAATATAACAGTTGGCCTGAGGTAAAAAGTCCTTGGGAACGCATCCACATTGATTTTGCTGGTCCTGTTTTTAATTCAATGTGGCTAATTTGCGTTGACGCGTACTCGCAATTCCCCTTCATCATACAATTATCGTCCACTACAACAGCTGATACAATATCGGCCTTGAATTCAATTTTCGCAATCGAAGGTATCCCGCACACGCTTGTCAGCGATAATGGTCCGCAACTTACAGCAGATTTGTTTGAATGTTATTGCAAACAACATGGCATCAAACACGTAACTACAGCACCGTTTCACCCCGCATCAAATGGGTTAGCTGAACGTTTTGTTAGAACCTTCAAAACAGCTGTAAAAAAGAACATCGATGACGGTTTACAAATAAAAGCAGCCGTAACCAAATATCTTTCTACATATCGTTTTATGCCAAACACTGAAGGTAAAACGCCCGCTGAGCTACTACATGGTAGACCAGTTCGTACGTTACTAACCCAACTGTTAGAGCCAACCTTAAGCCACGACAAACCACGCCATAAACTCAAGTTCCAAGTAAACCAGCCGGTTTTTGCTCGAAACTACGCAAGAGGGGAGAAGTGGATCAAAGGTTCAATCATAAGACCACTTGGTAAAATGGTTTACATCGTCAAAACGCAACGCGGCAATATCAAACGCCATGCTAACCAGCTAAAGGCTAAATCCGCAACCAATAACAACAAAACAACATCGATACCTATAGCACCTGAGTTCATACAAACTCAGCCAACCAACGAGATGTCTGCACAGGCACATGAAGAACAAGCAACATTGGAAGAACCAAATGATATGAAGCAGCCAAATCTTACACCAACCGAAGAGGCGCAACAACGCAAATGTTCGCGTGTTCGTCAAGAAGTTCGTCGATATAACGCTCCGGATTTTCGAAACTAATTCGTATTAAATTTCATCACGTTTGTATAATTAACGCATTTTTTGAATTTTAACAATTTCACAATTCATGTTCTTAAATGAAGGGTGGAGTAGTGTTATATATTACATACTGCATTTCAATACTATTTTAAGTAACCTATTTTAGTCCAATGAATTACGACTCTGTGTATATATGGATTTACATACATGAACTTGTACATACATTAACTCGTAATAAATCACTTCAGTTTTAGCTCTTAATCGCGGCGGTCGTTTTTCGGTAATTTGTATGTAAGCCTGAAGTAAGTAATCATCACCTTGCATAAACCCAACGGTTCCTAATAAACAGTGAAACCCTAAACTGTTACAGGAACTTTACTCACATTAATTTGATTAATTTTTTAAATTACAAAAACATCACATATTAACATTAAACATATTGTTATACTCAGTTGAGCAGAGCTCACAGAGTATATTAACTTTGATTGGATAACGGTTGGTTGTACAGGTATAAAGGAATCAAGATAGATATAGACTTCCATATATCAAAATCATCAGTATCGAAAAAAAAATTGATTAAGCCATGTCCGTCCGTCCGTCTGCCCGTTAACACGATAACTTGAGTAAATTTTGAGATATCTTGACGAAATTTGGTATGTAGATTCCTGGGCACTCATCTCAGATCGCTATTTAAAATGAACGATATCGGACTATAACCACGCCCACTTTTTCGAAAGGAGCGATGAAACTTGGTAGGTGTGTTGAATTTATGACGCAGAATAGAAAACTAGTAAAATTTTGGACAATGGGCGTGGCACCGCCCACTTTTAAATGAAGGTAATTTAGAAGTTTTGCAAGCTGTAATTTGGCAGCCGTTGAAGATATCATGATGAAATTTGGCAGGGACGTTACTCTTATTACTATATGTCTGCTTACTAAAAAATAGCAAAATCGGAGAACGACCACGCCCACTTTTAAACAAATTTTTTTTTAAGTGAAATTTTTACAAAAAATTTAATATCTTTACAGTATATAAGTAAATTATGTCAACTTTCAACTCCAGTAATGATGTGGTGCAACAAAATACAAAAATAAAAGAAAATTTCAAAATGGGCGTGGCTCCGCCCTTTTTCATTTTATTTGTCTAGGATACATTTAATGCCATAAGTCGAACAAAAATTTACCAATCCTTGTGAAATTTGGTAGCGACTTAGATTCTAGTGAAAAAGGGCGAAATCGGTTGAAGCCACGCCCAGTTTTTATACACAGTCGGCCGTCTGTCCTTCCGCTCGGCCATTAACACGATAACTTGAGCAAAAATCGATATATCTTTACTAAACTCAGTTCACATAATTACCTGAACTCACTTTCTATTGGTATAAAAAATGGCCGAAATCTGACTATGACCACGCCCACTTTTTCGATATCGAAAATTACGAAAAATGAAAAAAGTGCCATAATTCTATACCAAATAGGTAAAAAGGGTTGAAACATGGTAATTGGATTGGTTTATTGACGCAAAATATAACTTTAGAAAAAAACTTTGTAAAATAGGTGTGACACCTACCATATTAAGTAAAAGAAAATGAAAAAGTTCTGCAGGGCGAAATCAAAAGCCCTTGGAATCATGGCAGGATTACTGTTCGTGGTATTACATATATAAATAAATTAGCGGTACCCGACAGATGATGTTCTGTGTCACCCTGGTCCACATTTAGGTCGATATCTCGAAAACGCCTTCACATATACAACTACCATCACTCCTTTTTAAAATTCTTATTAATACCTTTAATTTGACACCCATATTGTACAAACACATTATAGAGTCACCCCTGGTCCACCTTTATGGCGATATATCGAAAAAGCGTCCACCTATAGAACTAAGGCCCACTCCCTTTTAAAATACTCATTATCACCTTTCGTTTGATACCCATAATGTATAAACGCATTCTAGAGTCAACCCTGGTCGACCTTTAAAACGATATCCCGAAAAGGCGTCCACCTATAGAATTAAGGCCCACTTCCTTTTAAAATACTCCTTAACACCTTTCATTTGATACCCATATCGTAAAAAATTCTAAAGTCACCCCTGGTCCACCTTTAAGGCGATATCTCGAAAAGGCGTCCACCTATAGAACTAAGGCCCACTCCCTTTTAAAGTACTCATTAACACCTTTCATTTGATACCCGTATCGTACAAACAAATTCTAGAGTCATCCATGGTCCACCTTTATGGCGATATCTCGAAAAGGCGTCCACCTATAGAATTAAGGCCCACTTCCTTTTAAAATACTCGTTAACACCTTTCATTTGATACCCATATCGTAAAAAATTCTAAAGTCACCCCTGGTCCACCTTTATGGCGATATCTCGAAAAGGCGTCCACCTATAGAACTAATGCCCACTCCCTTTTAAAATACTCATTAACACCTTTCATTTGATACCCATATCGTACAAACAAATTCTAGAGTCACCCCTGGTCCACCTTTATAACGATATCCCGAAAAGGCGTCCACCTATAGAACTAAGGCTTACTCCCATTTAAAATACTCTTTAACACCTTTCATTTGATACCCATATCGTACAAACAAATTCTAGAGTCACCCCTGGTCCACCTTTATGGCAATATCTCGAAAAGGCGTCAACCCATAGAACTAAGGCCCACTCCCTTTTAAAACACTCATTAACACCTTTCGTTTGATACCCTTATTGTACAAACGCATTCTAAAGTCACCCCTGGTCCACCTTTATAACGATATACCGAAAAGGCGTCCACCTATAGAACTAAGGCCCACTCCGTTTTAAAATATTCATTAACACCTTTCATTTGATACCCATATCGTACAAACAAATTCTAGAGTCAGCCCTGGTCCACCCTTATGGCGATATCTCGAAAAGGTGTCCACCTATAGAACTATGGCCCACTCCTTCTTATAATACTCTTTAATACCTGCCATTTGATACGCATGTCATACAAACACATTCCAGGGTTACCCGAGATTCATTTTCCTACATGGTGATTTTCCCTTATTTTGTCTCCATAGCTCTCAACTGAGTATGTAATGTTCGCTTGCACCCGAACTTAGCCTTCCTTACTTGTTTCTATATTATTATTTGTTTACATGTTTGATGACAGCTGTGTAAGCGCTGTTTGTGTTGTCCACGTCTTCTTTAAAATTCATTACGTTAGTGAGTTGCTGTTGAATTCGGCGACTTTCCAGTGTCATCCGTCTTTTTTCTCTTCTCTCAACATCCAAAATCCTAGCGTTCGCAAAATCAGCTGTGTGTTCGTTTTCGATCAGGTGTTGAGAAAGCGCTGTTGTTGTTTTGTTGTTTTTCACGTCCATTTGATGTTCGTATAGTCTCAAATACTAATGCCCTTTTTGTTGTGCCTATGTAACACTTATTGCAGTTATTGTTGTTGTTACCTTTGCATTGGATTTCGTAGACTACGTTGCCTTGCTGTTCCTTGTCTATCCTGTCTTTTGTTTTTGTAAAGATTCTCCTTAGTGTATTGTGCGGTTTATAGGCAAAATTTATGTCGTAATTTTTAATTATTTTTCTTAGCGCTTGATTGCCGGTTAGGCCAGGCACAATGTAACGCCGATGAATTTTTTGTTGGTATTTGCTTCGGTTAGCTCATTTGCAATATTAGGTTGGCTCATTTTTTTCGTAGTATTATTTAGTAAATTTTCTATTAACTTATTGGGGTAGTTATTTTTTTAAATAGAATACTTCTTATTATCTTCTTATTTTCTTCAGTGAATTCATTATCGCTTAGGAGGTATATTTTTCTTATTAGGCTGGTTGCCGTATTTATTTTTTGTTTCCATGGGTGATTTGAATGAAAATTAATAATTCTACCCGATGATACCGTCTTTGCATACCAGTTAAGAATCAAGTTCTTATTTCTTCGATGTATTACCACATCTAGGAAGGCATTTCTGTTGTTTTGTTCTATTTCCTTTGTAAATTGTATTTTGGTATGCTGTGCGTTAAAAATTGTCAATATGTCTTCCACGCCTTTGGTTTTTACAATAGCGAATATGTCATCTACATATTTGGCTATGTATTTGATATATATGTCTTTACTTCTTAATTCAGCGATGCTGTCGTCCAAAATTTTATCAAGTACGATATCTGCAATGGTTGGAGATAGTGGGTTGCTCATTGGCATTCCGTAAATTTGTTGATATAAAGTTTTATTGTATGTGAAATAATTATTATCACGCAAGCAGAAATCAAGTATCGCCTGGAATTGTTTCTTATCTATTTTCGTGTATTTTTCCAACTTATCCCATTTCTGCATTATAATACGTATTGCGAAATGTATTGGTATATTTAAAATTTATATTACGTCGAATGAGATCAAAAGCCTATAGCTGTTAAAATGGGGTAGAAATTTCGAAAAGTAGCTTATCTGAAAAATCGGTTGTATGAGATATATACTATATATACAACCGATCTCTATGATTTTTTCAGACAACAATATATGCCATATACGTAAGAGTTCGGTGAAATTTGAAGCTTCTAGCTGTTAAAATGGGGCTAAAATTGCGAAAAAATATATATATACTATATATATATACTATATATACCACCATATATATACTATATATACCACCGATCTGTATGATTTTTTCAGACAACAATATATGCTATATACGTAAGCATTCGTTGAAATTTGAAGCCTCTAGCTCTTAAAATAGGGCAGTAATTACGAAAAGTTTCTTATCTGAACAATCGGTTGTGGGGGATATATACTATATATACAACCGATCTCTATGATTTTTTCAGACAACAATATATGCCATATACGTAAGAGTTCGGTGAAATTTGAAGCTTCTAGCTGTTAAAATGGGGCTAAAATTGCGAAAATATATATATACTATATATATATACTATATATACCACCATATATATACTATATATACCACCGATCTGTATGATTTTTTCAGACAACAATATATGCTATATACGTAAGCATTCGTTGAAATTTGAAGCCTCTAGCTCTTAAAATAGGGCAGTAATTACGAAAAGTTTCTTATCTGAACAATCGGTTGTGGGGGATATATACTATATATACGACCGATCTCATCAATTTTTTCAGGCAACAATATGTGCAATATACGAAAGTATATGGTGAAGGTTGAAGCTTCAATCTGTTAAATTGAGTAAGATATTACAAAAATCCTCTTTTTCTGAAAAATCGGTTGTATGGAGGATATATGATATAGTGGTCCGAACCGTCCGGTTCCGAAAAATGTCTAATCGGACACCTAAATACACCTGCTCACCAAATTTTATCAAGATATCTCAAAAATTGAGGGACTAGTTTGCATACAAACAGACAGACGGACAGACGGACAGACAGACAGACGGACATGGCTAAGTCAAATCAGCTCTTCATTCTGACTATTTCGGTATACTTAATGGTGGGTCTATCTATTTTCCTTTAGGGACTTACAATTTTGGGTTTCGTGACGAAATTAATATACCATTTCATTTTCATGAAAGGTATAAAAATATATATAATATATATATACTATATATACCATCATGTATATATTATATATATCACCGATCTCTATGATTTTTTGACACGACAATATATACTATATACGTAAGCAATCGGTGAAATTTGAAGCTTATAGCTGTTAAAATGGGGTAGAAATTGCGAAAAGTTTCTTATCTGAACAATCGGTTGTATGAGATATATACTATATATACAACCGATCTCTATGATTTTTTTTTTTTTTAATATATGCCATATACGTAAGCGTTTGGTGAAATTTGAAGCTTCTAGCTGTTAAAATGGGGCTAAAATTGCGAAAATATATATATATACTATATATATATACTATATATACCACCATATATATACTATATATACCACCGATCTGTATGATTTCTTCAGACAACAATGTATGCTGTATACGTAAGCATTCGTTGAAATTTGAAGCCTCTAGCTCTTAAAATAGAGCAGTAATTACGAAAAGTTTCTTATCTGAACAATCGGTTGTGGGGGATATATACTATATATACGACCGATCTCATCAATTTTTTCAGGCAACAATATGTGCAATATACGAAAGTATATGGTGTTTAGGCCCGAAGCCTAAATTCATATCAACTCGCGCCACCCTAATTGCACCCCTTTATCGACCACTAGTTCGCCCCATGCATGTGTGTGTGTGCATAGGTAGGGTTATGTTGTCCGTACACATATACATGCATGCCGGTACAACTATGTGGGGAAGCTTCCCCTTAAAACCGGAGACTTTTTCCGCGGTTCAACGGTTGTCCTCGACAAGGCAACCGTCTACTTTTTCAGCGGTCGTTGTGCGAACCAGAGCTAACACCGTCCGAGAAGCCCCACCACATTTTATTATAAAAAGGTAATTTCTTGTTCAAATTTAATTTTTCACTATAATAGAGAAATTATTATAACGAGAAATATCTCTCGCCTCTTTTCTTTTCTTTTTAAATTTAACCCAAACGCAATTGTGGTGCCTCCACTCCGTTGCCGAGTTTGCGACACACCACAATTGTTCATGGTCCTTTCTCCCCGTAACAAGGAACCAACACCTATATAAAAGATACAGTCCATATTGCGCAAAATTTTGGCAAAAATTATCCTGGTGCCACAACCTAGAACGAAAAAACAATCTATACACATTGAGCGGAGTTATACACGGTTTTGGAATTTGGCACAAATCATCTTGGTGATACAGTACGCGTAGCACTTTCAACGTCGACATACACGGCATTTTTTTATATAAATCTTCGTGGTGATACACTATTGGTGGTATTGTTGCAGTTTTTTTGGTGATACGCGTTATCAACGGTGTTCAACAATTTTCAAAAAAAAATCATCTGGTGCCACATTTACTGGTGGTACTTTACATCGTCCATATACACACTTGGTATACTCGTGCATACAAATCACTACAAACTTCACGCAGCTACGTACGTAAGTAATATATTTCTTGCCACAATTTTTCTTTGGTTATAAAAATAAATAAGACCAAGTAAGAAAAAAAATAAATATTCTGAGTGCCACACGCGTAAATGATTAAATTTAACCGCGAAAAGTGTAAAAAACTATTCGGTGTCGAAAAGTAAAAAGTGCAAACGCGAAATACTAACGTGGTTAGATTCCTGGTGACTATCTGGTCTGTCCCCCCATCAGCGGTAAGGCTCTCCGAACACAGCACAAGGAAGAGGTGCACATAACCTCACATTCATATTAAAAATCTAACACCATACGGCAGTGGCAATTTTCATTTTCTTTTCAAGCACTTTAATTTTCACTAGTTCAATCAACACAGTTTTTTACAACAGTTTTCACTGAGATTTTACACTTTTCGTCGAGTTTTTATATCAACGCGCGCACGTATTTTTTATAATAAAATTGAACGCTCAAGTGGCGAGTGGCCCTCCTTTGCTTCGCACAATACACATTGGAGTTGCTCCCCCCTGCTCTCTGTCTTACGGCACAAAATAATCTGCAAATAAATTAATACACACACCGGTACATACATACATATAATTTTACGTGCGGGTGGCGAGTAAGCCACATTGTTGTGTTTTACTTTTATCGTGGGAAAACCAGACGAATCGGCCAAGTCTGACCTTTATAATTTAATAGCCAGATCAATATATACATATACATATATATAATTTGCGTGCGGTTGGCGAGTAGGTTACACCGTTGCCTATTCTTCCCTTGGAAAAAAAAAAAAATATATCAGACGAGTCGGCCAAGTCTGAAATAACTAAATAAAAGCAACCTTTCAAAGCATTGTTTCCATTTTTTTGTTCAAAGAATTAATTTGTTTTTAGTTGGGTAGGAATAATTTGTTGAGAAAATGGAAACATATATCCGATCAGCTGAGTTAATCTCAGAGTTTGAACAGCAGTACAGCCTTATTCCAGAGGAAAGTCATAATAAGCACACTCTTGCGATACAGCAAGAACAGTTGCGCTCCTTATGGAAGAAGGTTAAGTCTGTGTTTGACTCACTGATGGGATCAGAAGATGTCGACGCAAATGATGTGTTGGCCATCCGGAAAAAACAGATCTCTACCTACGCAATATATATGCGATGCTTATCCACAATATCTGCCGAGGCAGAGAAATTTAAAAAAGTAGAGAATAGTGCTATCTCTGAGCAAGCACCCCCAGCTGCACCTCGCGGGCATAAGATCCGCCTCTCTCCTTGCGACACGGAGATTTTCAAACGTGACTATTTATCATGGCCAACCTTTCGTGACCTGTTTACTGCTATATACATAAATAATTCCGACCTACAGGGGGTGGAGAAATTGTTCCATCTGAACAACAAGACACAGGGCGAGGCCAAAGATATTGTAAAAAAATGCCCTCTAACAAATGATGGGTCCGATATGGCCTGGAAAAACCTCTGCGAAAGATATGAAAACAAGCGTATATTAGTCAACACGCAATTACAAATTCTTTTTAATTTAAAGAAGGTAGAGAGTGAGTGTGGGAGCGCGTTAAAGAAATTACATAGCGATATAAACAATTGTCTATCGTCCCTCAAGTGTCACAAAATCGACACATCCAATTGGGATGCAATACTAACATATTTGTGTTCGACAAAGTTACCGGAAAGTACCCTGGCTCTATGGGAACAAAGCATAGACCATAAAATGGACATATCTAAATGGGAAGATATGGACAAATTTCTATCAAATAGGTTTCAGACACTGGAAACAGTGTCTAGCTTCACCGTCACTAACGCCCAAAAGGGACAAAAGCCAGTGAATACTCGGCATACAACCGAAACCCCCATAAAAAGACTTGGTGCCTT
Source organism: Eurosta solidaginis (assembly GCF_040869045.1). Taxonomy (NCBI): domain Eukaryota; kingdom Metazoa; phylum Arthropoda; class Insecta; order Diptera; family Tephritidae; genus Eurosta; species Eurosta solidaginis. Next base: position 166,957,296 of record NC_090324.1, read on the forward strand.
CCAAACGAAGGTATCAAAAGCTACCTCAAAATCAACATCAAGGGTTTTTTGCAAAATGTGCAAAGCTGAACACAGGTTACGGAATTTTCCCCGATTCTGTGATCTGACCCCAGTGGAGAGAATCAACTTCATCAAATCCACGGGGGGATGCCTGAACTGTTTATCCCCAGGACACACAGTGACGAGGTGCACCAGTTCGTACAACTGCACCAAATGTCACTCTCGTCACCACACGCTCCTGCATGCGGATACAGTTCAGCAAACTACGAGGCGCAATCCATTTAAAGACGCGGATAATATCCCGTCAACTTCAGCACAAGCACAAATGAGACAGGAATCGGGGCAACCAAATACTTCTGCGAACCAGAATGTAAATTCCTGTCATGCTCATTCCAGCACAGGCGTGCTATTAGGAACTGCTCGCGTACACATTCATTATAATGGTACCGACTTCTCCGCGCGGGCACTAATTGATTCAGGGTCTGAATGCTCTTTCATGACAGAACGACTAAAACGCAGAATCAATTTGCCGGCAAGGAAAATGCACGCCCAAGTCTCAGGCATCACCAACGCAGTATCTGCTCAAGTGAAAGAGGCATCCACCATCGAGCTACGTTCACCAGTGGACCCATGCTTTAGCTTGACTACTCCTGTTCTAATTTTAGCCAAACTAACTGGGAATCTGCCATCCTGCCATATCGAAACAATGACTATGCAGGCATTCCCAGACTTAGTTTTGGCAGACAAGAGGTTCTACGTCAATGAAGATGTAGACCTCATACTTGGTGGAGACATATATCCCCAAATTATACTAAGCGGTCTAAAAAAGAATGTACTAAATACACTTCTGGCCCAAGAGACAGTGTTCGGTTGGATACTAACCGGTCGTATTGAAGCGCCGAATCCAACAAAGAACATAGTGTCGTTTTACAACGAAGTCGCGCTGGAGAACCAACTAAAAGCATTCTGGGAGTTAGAAAATTTGCCAAAAGGCAAAAGCATTAATGCAGATGACGCATATTGCGAACAGCTGTATAAAGAAACAACAAGAAGAAACAAAGATGGGAGGTATGTAGTATCCCTCCCATTCAAGCAAGGCTACTCAGAAGAGTTGAGTTTAGGAGGATCCCTTAAGCGCGCATTCTCACAATATTATCGAAACGAGTCCCGGTTAATAAAAAATCCGGACTTAGGGAAAGAATATATTAGGGTACTCTCAGAACACGAGACGCTTGGACATATGGAAAAAATCAGCAGTGCCGTCGCGGCAGATGAAACAAATAATTACTTTCTGCCACACCACGCCGTTGTCAAAGCAGAAAGTATAACGACGAAAGTCCGAGTCGTTTTCAATGCCTCAAGCCCGACGGCTAATGGCACCAGCCTAAACGACATTCTCCTCCCTGGTCCAATACTACAAGCAGATCTCCCAATTCTTATTCTACGTTGGAGACTCTATCAATATGTCTTTAATAGCGATATAGAGAAAATGTATAGGCAAATTTGGATGGATGCCAACCATACCAAATTTCAGAGGATTGTTTTCCGAAAGGACATTAGTGAACCAATAGGCCTCTACGAGTTAAAGACTGTAACGTTCGGAGTTAACTGCGCTCCATACCTGGCCATCAGAACGCTTCTACAGCTAGCTGACGATGTGGAATATTCCCATCCAACAGCATCGAGCATCCTGCGAGAATGCATGTATGTAGACGACGTATTAGCGGGAGGACACACCATCGCATCGACCATTAAGGCAAGGGATGAAATACGACAGGTACTACAGTCAGCTGGTTTTCCACTTCGGAAATGGACATCAAACTCGGAGGCAGTTCTAAAAGACATCCCGAAAACTGATCGACTAAGCGAAGACTTTCTGGCGTTCGAAGACACCAGCACCGTGAAGGCATTGGGCATAAGATGGAATGCGCACTCCGATCTCTTTTATTTTAAACCAGGACCACTGGAGGACTCAGAAAAACTAACTAAGCGAGAAATATTGTCAGCCATCGCCAAGCTGTTCGACCCATTAGGGTGGCTCGCCCCAATGGTCATAGTGGCGAAAATATTAATGCAGAATATTTGGTTAGAAGGCACCGGATGGGATGAGCCTGTCTCACCAAATACATTAGAACGGTGGAAAACCTTCACCCAACACTATGGCGAAATAGATAACATACGGATACCGCGGTGGGTAAATTTTTCCCCGGAAGGCGAAATAGAAATCCACGGTTTCTGTGACGCTTCCGAGAAAGCATATGCTGCAGCGATATGTATGCGCGTAAAAACAGACGATCAGGTTTTCATACACTTACTCTTAGCAAAAACCAGAGTAGCTCCGGTGAAAACCATCTCGCTACCACGTTTAGAACTCTGCGGCGCCGTGCTTCTCGCAGAAATGATGGAATCAATATTCCGAAATATTCATTTGGGACCAGTAAAAGTTCACCTCTGGACGGATTCAACCATCGTACTCGCATGGATACGCAAGCCGCCATGTACTTGGTCAACCTTCGTCGCACATCGAATCACCAAGATCCTCGATATGGTCGGTAATAAGGACTGGCTTCACGTTGACTCGGAATCTAACCCAGCGGACTTAGGGAGCAGAGGACTACTAGCGTCAGATTTGGTCAACAATTCGTTGTGGTGGCAGGGTCCTTCTTGGCTACAAGAAGACAATTCTCACTGGCCAGCACAAGATGCCGATTACAACACGTCCGTTGAGGAAAAGAGGGCACAATCATATGCCACGACAATGGTAGATCATACAGATATTCTTGAACGATTTTCAAATTTGCCACGAGCTTTGAAAGTCTTATCTTATGTTAGGAGATTCTATAAAAGGACGCATCCTAAAACCAAAGCAGTGTTCCAAGAAAAGTCGTGAATAATCTCAGCCGATGAGATTAAGGCAACGACTCAAGCATTAATACGAGTCTGCCAGAAACAATTTTACGGTACCGAATATTTAAAATTAAAGAATAGGGAACCTATTGATCGGAAGAGTGAAATCCTGTCACTCAACCCATACATCGACAAAGATGACATTATCAGAACAGGAGGGCGTCTAGGGGCTTCAAAAGACATGTCATTCAACGAGCGGCATCCGATCATCTTGCCTTGCAATTGCAGGCTGTCTCGCCTTGCAGTCATGATGATTCATCATGATTCCCTTCATGGCGAGAACCAGCTCATGCTCCGCCTTATTCGAACCCAGTATTGGATTCCGAAGGTCAAGACAATGATCAGAGCCATCATCCACAATTGCAAAACCTGCATTATTCACAGGAATCAGGCGCAGTCCCAACTTATGGGTACCCTTCCCTGCGAACGCACTACTTTTACTCGCGCGTTCACCAATACCGGGGTAGATTTCGCGGGGCCTTTCGACATCAAAAGCTACCGCGGTAGGGGATGTCGACTTTCCAAAGGCTACGTCTGCCTATTTGTCTGTTTCTCCACTAAGGCCATCCACCTAGAAGCGACTAGTGACCTGAGCACCCCATGCTTCCTCGCAGCTTTTTCGCGTTTTATCGCGAGAAGAGGATGTCCGAAAAACATCTACTCCGACAATGGTACGAACTTTGTCGGAGCTTCCAGATCTCTATGATCGGAATTCAAAGCTTTCCTGGCAGAAAGCCGAGACAAAACAGTCTCCAGGTATAGCCATCAAGCATTAACTTGGCATTTTATTCCCGCCGCCGCTCCACATATAAGCGGCCTGTGGGAAGCGGGGGTGAAGAGCTTCAAAAGCCACTTCAAAAAGGTCGCGTCTCCCCATAAGTATACTATGGAGGAGTTCCAAACACTTTTGTGCCGGATTGAGGCGTGCCTCAACTCGCGGCCTCTGAGCCCGGCGTCCAATGACCCAACGGACCTGGAGCCATTAACCCCTGGACATTTCCTAACGGGTAGCCATCTTCTGGCGCCGCCCGAACCGGATGCGAACGAAAACCCTGCCTCCATGATAAATAGATGGCAGAAGCTCAAGGCCCTCCATCAAACCTTCTGCCAGCGATGGAAAACCGAATATTTATCCGAACTTCAAAAGCGTGTGAAGTGGAAATACCCCAAACAAAATATACAAGTGGGAGATCTCGTTGTCCTCAAAGAGGACAACTTATCTCCCAACGAATGGAGGTTAGGTAGAGTCGTCAGCGTACACCCCGGCGAAGATAACCGAGTACGTGTGGTTGACCTCATAACCGAGAAGGGTCAAGTCAGACGACCTTTGGTCAAACTGATCCTTCTTTCTACGGAGATAGATTGTGAGAGGACCACGAGTTCCTCTTAACAATCCTTCCGTTCCTCCCCATCCCTCCTTTCCGAAAAATCAACCCCAGCTCTCGTTCCCCCGAAACGAGTCCAACCAACAACCCTAAGGCAGATTCGCATCTGCCACCGAAACCAAAGGCATTCTCCGGCCCATTCAATTTTTAAATTTTCAAAAAAAAATCGTGCCACTCACTCGTTCTCCCATAACGAGGATACCAGAAAAGCCCTCACGTAGATCCCCCCTCTGCCACAAAACACTTTTTTTAATTCTTAAAAAAAAAAAAAAAAAAAATGTAAGGCGCGATAACCTCCGAAGAGATCTAAGGCCGAGCTCCTCTTCCAATTTGCGTCGTGCTCCTCTTGATTTTTCCCTACAAATCGGCCGGACGGGACCTACATGTTTTATGCCGACTCCGAACGGCATCTGCAAGGACTGAGAGCTTTTCATGGCAGAAATACAATCGGAGCGCTTTCCAGACACTGCCGAGGGGCGACCCCGCTTGGAAAAATTTTCTTCTAATTGAAAAATCTTATTTCTAAAATTTTGATGTTGCTTTGCCCGGGAGTTGAACCCAGGGCATACGGCGTGATAGGCGGAGCACGCTACCATCACACCACGGTGGCCAATTCTTAAAAAATCACCCCGAGCGAGGACACCAGAACCCTAATACAGCGCTGTGAACATCCTTAAAAAAGTTTGGCAATTGCACTGCCGTGAAAACTTAAATATAATGATATATAGTCCATGCGTAAGTCAAAAAAAAAATTAACAAATATTCCTCTCAATATAAAATCTAAACTAAATTTGCATATTTTTTTACATGGGATTATGAATCGGTTTCTCAGATCAGATAGTATTGATAATTCGCTGATAATCAAAATGAATGCAGACTCTAAAATCATCCGCAATTTAATTTGTGTTACTTCTTTAAATTTTCATAGTTTTCACTCCACGAGCTGTTGCTTACATGTCGCATGGTACGGCACTTTGACAATAGTGAATTTAGTTTTCGGTAAATTGTCTCCAAGAATGGACTCAACCTCGCCAAGTTGACACTGTTGGCTCTTCGGCACCTTTCCTTCATCTGGTGAAGCAGCATTGGACCGGGTGCGCACAGTTACGACAACTGGATTCGCATTCTCCAGACCTACTCCCGTTTACGTTCACATTTTTATAAGGTAATGATCTTCACCCAGATTACAAGCGTTTTGGCATACTACGCAAACGGCTTCCTAAAGTGCCAATCATGGCGCTAACCGCTACGGCTACACTCCGCGGACGCACTGATATCCTACGTCAATTGCATTGGGCACATCCTAAATGGGTTTTACCCAGGTTTAATCGTAGCAATTTAAGTAAATTTCAGTGTTGCCGATACGGGGTGTTAGTACATTAGCGGATATACAAGCCTTCCTAAGAGGACGCCCATCTAATTGGAGTGGTAGAATTTATTGTTTATCGCGTAAGGAATGTGAAGAGCTGGCAAATAAATTACATGCAGCTGGCATAAAATCGCTAGCGTATCATGCGGTTCGCCCTTCTGCCGGTTTAACAGATACTCTACGTGAGACGCGTCAAAGGATTGGTTGAGTGGTAAAGTGCGTGTGCTTTGCGCAACAATAGCTTTCGGAATGGGTATTTATAACCCAGACGTACGTTTTGTGTTGCACTACTCGTTACCAATAGCCATTGAAGGCTATTACCAAGAAGCAGGACTTGCAGGTCGTGATGACGAAAGAGCTCACTGTTTACGTTACTATAATTACTACGGATATGACGCGTGTGAAGAAATTATTGGACTTGGATAACACGGTTGCAATGGATGCAAAGAAGCTACATGTAGAGAACTAGAGAGATACTGTGAAAATGTAACAGATTGTCGACGTGCTCAACAGCTAGATTTTTAGTGAGCATTTTACGAGTGAACAATGTCTGGAACGAAGAGATACAGCATACGATAATTGTCTTAAAAAGCAAAGTTACCAGGAAATTAATATGCTGGAACAGTGCCAAAAAGATGCGCGAGCTGCTAAGGACATATGTAGGCGGCGGGCGCGTTTCACTCTTCTACACATAGTTGAGGTGCGGCTGGCAATGCAAGGAATGTAATTTGTTTTTATTTTAAAAATTTTAAGTGAAATTCCAATTAAATAAGAGATACGTCTGAAAAATATTTAGATAACGCAATGAGCTCCTCCCCAAGTGTTATCACCGATTGGAAGGGTCTGTGGCAATTGGTATCCGGCATACACCGCGAGATACCAGAGAGCACAGTGCGTGAAGAGTTGTTGAATGTATCCAAGGAGCTGCTAGCCGGTGTGCTTCAATTTCGCAAAAAATCTGCTTCAAATGTGAAATTAGAAGATTTGTTGAAGGAGAGGAAACAGCTGAAATTACTGCCATTCACGAAGAACTTGCAAGAGCTATTGGATTTAGAATCGCAACAATGTTGGAAGATACTCTGTTGCTATCTAACAAATGAATATCGTGGTTCAGCAAGCTCATTGGCCACACATTTCATCAGAAAGCAATATGAGCAAACTGCTCGAGGACATATGGGGCTATTACACACTCGAACGCATAATTGTATTAAAAATCGTTAAAAATATGCTACTTTGTCTACAAAGTTCCAAATCATCCATACCACACTCAATACAAAGAACCTTTAAATAAAATAACATTACCTAAACTACGCAATTCGTATCTCAATCAATTGGAGCAGCTAATCAACGAGTATCCACCGATTAGGTGGCTAATGGTGAATTTTTCGATTATCATGCGCGTTTAATTGTTTGGTCAGAGGGAAATGCGCGAGAAATTAATGAAGTGACACACATTTTACTACTCCTTTGTGAGCTTTTGCCATTTCAACTGTTTTAGACAACATACATGTAGGAATATTTGTCCAAATATAAAGTTTTAAATTATTTTAATTCGCTTTATTTAACAATATTAAATTAACATTTATTCATTTAGGTATTTCGATTATAATTCGGTTTTCAAAATTTGACGATCTGTATGAATATGTAAAACGATCTTATTTTTTAAGCTGCCTGAATCGTACTGCTTTTTCTCTATTCAAAAAAAACGTAAATTCAAAATCTAAGATTGCTATATTCTATACCTGATCACTAAAGTTGTTAATAGTACAAGTGAAAAGCCCGTCACTCTACATCCAGCACTACATACATTTGGGCGTCGACAAAGTTATTTGGTAAACATTTACACAATGAAATAAGAACACGTTTAGCTTATTCAGAGACTATTCTGCTATTGAATTGTATTGATTTGCCAGATAATGCTTCAACATTGGCACTCAATATTATTGAGTCTTTAGATAAAGAAATAATAAGAATGTATCATAATCCTGCAAATGGTCCACTACTTTAAGCATGGATGTTTCTAAAAGTGCGCTTTACAAAAGCTTTCGAAGACGAGGCAGCCTTCTTGCTTTGCCAACTGATCGACAAACGTGCTATTGAATTGAGATGTTTCGAACATTTGTATAATATGCTAACATGTTCTATGTTTAAGGATGACAGCTTAGTATCACGCATCACCCGAAGAACTGTTTACAATATGCTTACATACATGTGCGATTTGTTTGATGGTGATGGCTCCTGTGCACGCCATCCTTACATGTATGAATTGCTATGCAAGCGGTTTTCCTGGCCGTCATTGGCAAAGGTTTTTTGTGCTGAAAGGGTCTCTAGTTAAACGCACCGTAGATTCCGGTCATGATAAAGCGGTACATCATGGCGTTCTCAAAGATTGGGACAAATCAGATGTATAACGTTTAATGCGCAAAATGGTTCTGGAAGGATTACTACGTGAGCACCTAATATTCTCCAATGATATTCCACAAGCTTACGTTTTTTGTTGGGTCCAACGATATATACGCTTATGCAAGATAGCATAATACTCACATTTGTAGTTTCCCGTAAAGATGCTCCGAAACGTGCCCTTCCTGGGTTCGGTGGACCAACGGCTTCGCCAAACGATCCAGCAGCAGCTGGTGCAGCCCAATTGCGTTCCATTTACGGACGTTGATACTCGGATCTATTAAATTTGTGCCGTACAACAGCTGCTGCACATAGTGTCACAAGGGCTAGTATCATAAATATACAAGCATTAAAAACGATGTCCGAAAGCAGTTCCAGAATCAGAAAGTGATGTGTTGAGCATTCCCCATGTAACCAAAGCTAATTTCGACAAGTGCGGTAGTAAAAATATTATGAAATTACGCTGCAGAGAAACTGTGCCTTTTATGGATTTGGAAAATGCTCATCAGCGAAAAGCTAGCGATCAAACATCCACAAAAGCGCGTGCACATTATTTGCCCAAAATGTACGTTGGATAATTTAATTTCCTTTTTTTTCACTCACTCTCCACGATGCGTCAACGCGCAAATACCTCCACAATGCAATTAATAGTATTAGGTACGCCAGCCACGCGCTGTAGTAGAAAAAAAGGAAGCAACGGGAAAATCATACGATGTATTTCCCGTTGTCCCAATTCATAGGATTTTTACATGCTATAAACGAGTGTATGTATAAATGTCCGATTCATTTTTTTTTCTTTATACATATATGCTTGGTAAACTTATACCAGTGCCCGGACTTTTAAAACAAGTCAAAATGTGGGTACCAAAATATGAAAATAGTAGTAGAGTGGTTTTTTTTTTCTCTTTTTCTCAGAAAGCAATAGCTGCATTTTATACATGTACCCAGAACAAAATATATGGAAATTTGTATAGACTCAGCATATGCCTTAGGATACTCACTAGTTCCTGAAATATACAAGCAAAAAGTTAACGAAACGTCTAATTACAACAATAGTTTTCCAAAGTACCAAAATAACCGATTTCAGCATGTCATCGTTTACGTAAAACTTCTTATTGTCCTTCAAATTATTCACAAAACAAAAAAAAAGGGTTACTTAGCTCATCAAAAATTTATTTCTTGCTTAAAGTTGTTTACAAAGTTTTTCAAAAATTGACTGATTTAATCAGTATCCCCTCCTAATGTTAGTTGGGTGGGCTCGGCAATAAAATACTGTAAAATGATCGCAGTATACGTTTTCAGTACGAAAATACTGAAATATTTGTGGAATCCAAGTTTTGGTGGCAGAAGTAGTAGAAAATGAGTCAGAAAAGATAGTAAATCTACCAATGCGGTAAGATCCGTGCACTGACTGCCCATATACTTGTACCAACGTATGTACATATACGCCGAGTTTTAAATGTACATTATATTAGGGATGCATAAAAGTATGCAAACGGGTACCCAAAAACCCGTTTCTGGCAAATCGGTATCGGAGCCAAATATACTTCGGGAACCGTGCCTTTTAATAAAGACCATCAATAAAACCGGCCTACAAGCGTACTTGGGGAAGAGTTGATCAAATAATCGAAGGGCAATACAAAAGAATGGTACATTCGACAAAGTTTTCTCCTCGTCCAAAACGAAGATTTTTTATTTTTTCTTTTTATAGCATAAAATTTTGCTGACCAAACATTTTTTTTGTGGCGGGCAGGAAAGTTGTTGGTTTTTAGCACCAACAACACAAATAACAACGACTCGAAAGATCCCACAATAAACACTCTCTACCCGGTTCGGTACCAAAATGTGAGTACCAAGCAACTTAAATGTCAATTTTTCTGCAGCACTAGTATGCCTGACTAGCGGAAGCGCTACCGGATGACACAAAATTAAACAGAATAAGGCACTAATGACCCAGGCACATAACTTGCGGGGAAAGAAGCAACGCACATAACGTACGCGATGAATATATTCTCGTAGGCATTTAGACATGTTTTCACCCTACTCACGCGCGAAATTTCAAAAGCGCCGATAATAGAATTGGGGCTTACTCGCCACCGAAAGCGTGACACAGTCATAACAACTCAACGAGTTTCCTTTATTTTCTTCCATACTCTCTCAATAGAATGACTCGTTACGCTTCGCTAAGAAGGAGGACTGAGCGCTAGGCCGCTCGTTACCCAAAGCCGTGCCACTTATGCGACGCGAAACACCCAATCAGGTCATGCCCGATATACCGCGCGAAGTCCCCGCTGCAACGACTGCGCGAAATTATAAAGGCCAAGTACTGCCAAAATTGCCTTTCAATGGTACATCGTGCACGAGACTGCACGAGTCAGGGCAGGTGCCGAAGATGTGGTAGCAACCATCATACCACGCTGCACCTGTCGATGGAGGACTTGTCGTCCGAACCAGAACCGCCGAAGAGCTGGAACCAGCTGGTCATGGAAGAAGAGGAAGAAGGGTATGCGCGGATGCCCACTATGCAAGAGGTGGACGACGGGACGATGGATGAGGCGCTGTCTCTCCACGCGTCCGAGTCGGCCTTTGCAGAAGAACCACAACTGCCATCCGGGAGTGGAGCGGGCTCCCATATAGTAAATTCCGACACTAGGGGATCGGACCCACGGCCGTTCCGACCCCTATTAGCACACGAACGACGAGGAAAAAGTGGAGCGGAATCACGGCCGTTCCGCCCACCTACGCAACAACGCACGCAAGCACATCGACCAACGCGTGATCGTAGACTGGCCCCTCGGCCGCGCCAGCTACACGCGATACGAAACGTGAAGGACGATCATCGAGACGGTAGACTGGCAACTCGGCCGCGCCAGCTACCTCAATACAGCTCATTCCGGAACGGGGTCATTCCGGCCCGCGCCTCAGCCGGCCCAACCCTTCGGCCAATGGCTGCTCTGGCGCCAACTGCGATCATGAAGGTGGAAGCCGGAGGGCGTCTGCACCTCATTCGTGCCCTAATAGACGCATGTTCCCCCCGCACAACGATCGACCGCAGGCTGGCGCGAGAGTTAGCACTGCCGACAACCAACGCCGACGGCGAAACCGGCTGTTTTATTCGTTTTAGAGGCAAACATGGGCAGAGTAAGACGGTGACGACTCACGCAGTCTGCGTCCACGACTTCAGGCGCGTCAGTCCAACTTACAACGTCGACCCCAGCGTCGCGGCTCCTTACGAGCACATCCGACTTGCGGACCCCCATTTTTATGCGTCCACCCCAATTCGCCTCGTTCTAGGCGGCGACGTCTACGCCGAAATCATGACGCCGGGCACATTACCACCATCTTTTGGATCGCTGCTCGCGCAAAGCACGATCTTCGGGTGGGTGCTTTCGGGGACACACCCGATCTAGCATACCCTAACGGTTATTTAGGTCTACTTAATTAGTTTATTGTAAGTTTAAACATGTAAATTGTACATTTCCCGAAATAAATGAAGTTTATATGAATGGCAAGAAATATATGTTACGGTTTCCATTAATTTTTTGTTCTATCGTCCTAGCTCTAGGTCACGGCGGAGGCAAGGAGGATGCCGTCGCGCCGTCCGGCGCGCACCGCTTAATTAAAATCTAGTTTTAAGACAAATCGGGGTCGGGCCGCTCGGGCGGAGTCTGAGCTGTTGCGTATCGCAAGGGGGCCGGCATGTTTAGGCCCGAAGCCTAAATTCATATCAACTCGCGCCACCCTAATAGCACCCCTTTATCGACCACTAGTTCGCCCACATGCATGTGTGTGTGTGCATAGGTAGGGTTATGTTGTCCGTACACATATACATGCATGCCGGTACAACTATGTGGGGAAGCGTCCCCTTAAAACCGGAGACTTTTTCCGCGGTTCAAAGGTTGTCCTCGACAAGGCAACCGTCTACTTTTTCAGCGATCGTTGTGCGAACCAGAGCTAACACCGTCCGAGGAGCCCCACCACATTTTATTATAAAAAGGTAATTTCTTGTTCAAATTTAATTTTTCACTATAATAAAGAAATTATTATAACGAGAAATATCTCTCGCCTCTTTTCTTTTCTTTTTAAATTTAACCCAAACGCAATTGTGGTGCCTCCACTCCGTTGCCGAGTTTGCGACACACCACAATTGTTCATATGGTGAAGATTGAAGCTTCAATCTGTTAAATTGAGTAAGATATTACAAAAATCCTCTTTTTCTGAAAAATCGGTTGTATGGATGATATATGCTATAGTGGTCCGATCCGGCCGGTGCCGACAAATGTCTAATCGGACAACCAAATACACCTGCTCACCAAATTTTATCAAGATATCTCAAAAATTGAGGGACTAGTTTGCATACAAACAGACAGACGGACAGACAGACAGACGGACATGGCTAAATCAACTCAGCTCTTCATTCTGATTATTTCGGTATACTTAATGGTGGGTCTATCTATTTTCCTTTAAGGACTTACAATTTTGGGTTTCGTGACGAAATTAATATACCATTTCATTTTCATGAAAGGTATAAAAATAGGTAGGTACTTTGTGTGAGGATGCAAAGCTTCACGTTTTTTGTTGTCTGCATGTAAAAACTACGACTACGAATCACGTATTTCAAAAATATATGAAGTAAACGTAACTATTTGATGAAACTTGATGAATTTTGAAGCTTCTATCCGTAAAAAAGGGGCAAAAATGACAGTTTGTATGAAGTATATAATATATATACCACCGATCTCTATGATTTCTTCAGACAACAATATATGCTATATACTTAAGCATTTGGCGAAATTTGAAGCTTCTAGCTGTTAAAACGGGGCAGAAATTGCGCAAAGTTTCTTATCTGAACAATCGGTTGTATGAAATATATACTATGTATACACCCGATCTCAATGATTCGTTTCAGACATCAATATATGATATGCACGTAAGCATTTGGTGAAATTTGTAGCTTCTAGCTGTTAAAATGGGGCCGAAATCGCAAAAAAAAATATATATTCTATATATATACTATATATACCATTATATATATATTATATATATCACCGATCTCTATGATTTTTTGACACAACAATATATACTATATACGTAAGCAATCGGTGCAATTTGAAGCTTATAGCTAATAAAATGAGGTAGAAATTGCGAAAAGTTTCTTATCTGAACAATCGGTTGTATGAGATATATACTATATATACAACCGATCTCTATGATTTTCTCAGACATGAAGTAAACGTAACTATTTGATGAAACTTGATGAATTTTGAAGCTTCTATCCGTAAAAAAGGGGCAAAAATGACAGTTTGTATGAAGTATATAATATATATACCACCGATCTCTATGATTTCTTCAGACAACAATATATGCTATATACGTAAGCATTTGGCGAAATTTGAAGCTTCTAGCTGTTAAAACGGGGCAGAAATTGCGCAAAGTTTCTTATCTGAACAATCGGTTGTATGAAATATATACTATGTATACACCCGATCTCAATGATTCGTTTCAGACATCAATATATGTTATACACGTAAGCATTTGGTGAAATTTGTAGCTTCTAGCTGTTAAAATGGGGACGAAATCGCACAAAAGAAATATATATTCTATATATATACTATATATACCATCATATATATATTATATATATCACCGATCTCTATGATTTTTTGACACAACAATATATGCCATATACTTAAGCGTTCGGTGAAATTTGAAGCTTCTAGCTGTTAAAATGGGGCTAAAATTGCGAAAATTTATATATATACTATATATATATACTATATATACCACCATATATATACTATATATATATACTATATATACCACCGATCTGTATGATTTTTTCAGACAACAATATATGCTATATACGTAAGCATTCGTTGAAATGTGAAGCCTCTAGCTCATAAAATAGGGCAGTAATTACGAAAAGTTTCTTATCTGAACAATCGGTTGTGGGGGATATATACTATATATACGACCGATCTCATCAATTTTTTCAGGCAACAATATGTGTAATATACGAAAGTATATGGTGAAGTTTGAAGCTTCAATCTGTTAAATTGAGTAAGATATTACAAAAATCCTCTTTTTCTGAAAAATCGGTTGTATGGAGGATATATGCTATAGTGGCCCGATCCGGCCGGTTCCGACAGATGTCTAATCGGACACCCAAATACACCTGCTCACCAAATTTTATCAAGATATCTCAAAAATTGAGGGACTAGTTTGCATACAAATAGACAGACGGACAGACAGACAGACGGACATGGCTAAATCAACTCAGCTCTTCATTCTGATTATTTCGGTATACTTAATGGTGGGTCTATCTATTTTCCTTTAAGGACTTACAATTTTGGGTTTCGTGACGAAATTAATATGCTGTCACGGATATTAGCATCACTAATCTATACCATCACTAAGGCCATGCTAAGCAGTATTTACGTCAATAATCAAATCAAGTATACACATATATAAGGTAGCCCAGAGAGATGTCACACACAGATGCATTTACTTATACGCCTGTGTGTACTCGAGAGACTACAAACATTCACATCAATAATTCAATCATTATGTATCTACATAAACGAATAAATAATTGCCTCTACACATATGTACGTATACGAGCAGTGGAGCGGCAATGCACAAACACATGCATATATCTTATCTGAATTGTCACAAGAGAGGGCAATAATTTGTGCACGTAGTTGTGGCTGGCGATTTTGTAGCCGAAACTAACTAGTAAGTTCTGGAACGGAAAAGCCTAGAAGTATGCAATTAGAAATCAAAAAGTATAAAAGGTGCGACAGTAAAGGCGAGGAGTTTGAGTTTGATTTGAGTTGTCAAGCAGTTACGACTAAGACGATATCTAGCGAGCAATAGCAGTATTATTTTGAATAGTGGAGTTTCATTTGAGCTATCAGTTTCGTTATTAAGCTATTCGTTGCACAGTTTGAGTGTTATTTTGAAGTATTTTAATAAAGGCCATTTTTCTATTACTCAATATTGGAGTTATTTATTCAACAGTTTAGCGATACGAACCTAGCAAAAGGGCAAATAAGAGGAATTTGGAAGTAAAATCGTTACAATTGGTGTCAGAAAAGGAATTGTTGAATAAATTCCAGAGGACAACAAGGACATGGCAAAGTTCAGTGAATTGAAGATCCAGCAACTAAAGAAGGAGTTGGAGAGCCGTGGATTGAATACAAGCGGCGTTAAACTTGAACTTCAGGCACGGCTACGAGAGGCAATGGAAGCAGTAGGAATTGATGTGGAAGAGTATGACTTTCATCTTGATGGCGAGGAAATAACAAAAATGGCAGAAACACCGCAGACAATGGCGAACACAGACTTGAACATGATTTTGGCTGCAATATCTGCTCAAACATCGACAGTGGCTTCTCAACTGGAATCGCAAAAGACAGATATAACATCTCAACTGGCATCTCAACTAGAAGAACAGAAAACGTATATGTCATCTCAACTAGAAGAACAGAAGACGTATATGGTATCCCAACTGGAATCGCAAGAAACCCGTATAACATCACAATTGGAAGAACAGAAGGCATAAATGGCATCCCAACTGGAATCGCAGGAGACACGCATAACATCAAAGATGGAAGAACAAGAGGAGCGCTTATCATTGCAGGTGGCACAAATGTCTTCACAGTTAGAAGCACAGGAAGCAAGGGTAACATCAAAGCTGGAAGCGCAGGATGCAAAAATCGCTCAATTTCAGGCAGAAGCCGATGATTTGAAGGGTCGTATGGAGCAGTTACAATTAAATCTTCCAGCAGTTTCAGCGAGTAATCCAAAGGTAAAAAAACCATCCTTTGACGGTTCTGTTCCTTTCCAGGTCTTTAAACTACAGTTTGAGAAGACCGCAGCAGTGAACAACTGGAATTCGGAAGATAAAGTTGCTTCACTGTTCGTGGCATTGAAAGGGCCTGCAGCGGAAATCTTACAGACGATTCCAGAGTACGAACGGAACAGTTATGAAACATTGCTGGCTGCTGTAGAACGACGTTATGGAAGCGAGCATAGGAAACAGATATTCCAAATTGAGTTGCAAAACCGTCACCAAAGAGCGAATGAGACTTTGCAGGAGTTTGCCTCGGATGTTGAAAGGTTAGCTCATCTCGCAAATGCGGACGCACCCGTGGAATACACCGAGAGGGTAAAAATCCAGAGCTTCATAAATGGCATATGGGACGTGGAAACGAAGCGAGCTACATACGCAAACCCAAAGCTGACATTTGCTGAAATGGTATCACATGCATTGACTCAGGAAACGGCCTCACTATTGAGTAAACCAGCATACAAAGCTCATCGTGTGGAAGTGGAAAGACCAGATTGGGTAGACACAATTTTGGAAGCACTGAAGGGATCACAACAGAAAAATGGCGGAGATATTAAATGTTTCAAGTGCGGCAACCCAGGTCATATTGCACGACTGCAGCAGCGGTCCCAATAGCTCCAACAATGTGGGTGGTCGTAAACGCAGAGCAGAAGGTGATGAGCAAATCTCCAAGACCACTCAATCGTTAAACTAAATCGAGTCAGCCGCAAGGGGCGACGGCTGGCTCCCGCAATTGAATGCCCCATAATCTCTATCTCGCAGATTGGAAGAAGATCGAGCAATCTTACTGTTGGAGGACATGTGGACGGAAAGGAACGTTTACTGACTTTAGATACGGGTGCATCTCATTCCATCATTCGAGCGGATTTAGTCAACAAAAAGATAAGACCATTGCTTGGAGCAAGATTACGTACAGCCACGGGAGAGGACACCCAGATAATTGGAGAAGTAGAATGTGAAGTCGCAATTGGGAACGTCACGGTAGTACACAATTTTATAGTGGCAGAAATTGTTGATGAAATTATAATTGGAGTGGACTTCTTAATCGACCAGGGCATCAAGATCGACATGCAAAGCAAGATGATGCGATATAAAAACATGGATGTGCCACTTAATTTCGGCTACGAGAGAGGCTACAGCAGTAAACGAGTGCTGGTTGAAGAGAGTCAGCAAATACCACCAAAATCCGAAGCAGTCATCTGGGCAAAGGTTGATGGAGATTGTGGGACAAACAAATTGTGGGTTGTCGAAGCAGCAAACAAATCAGCACTAAACATACTTGTAGGAAAAACCCTGGCTATGACAAAACAAGATGGACGTATTCCGGTAAGAGTACTCAATGAGTTCAAGTCACCACTCAAACTGACTAAAGGAGTTATTTTGGGAAGATGCCAAGAGGCTGAAGTAGTTATTAACTGTGAACAGCTCCAGGAACACGTTTCAGCTAGTAATACTGATCTTTCAAATGACATCACGGCATGGACGCAGGCGCTAGAGGAAGCATATCAGAGTAAGGCAAAACAACTGCTCCTAAAGTACGCGAACATATTTGACCAGGATGATTCTAAACCAGGCCGCACCAACGTTGTGAAACATCAAATTGACACTGGAGATGCGAGGCCGATCCGTCAAGCTCCACGTAGTGTTCCACTGGCGAAGCGGGAAGTTGTCAGTCAAATCATTCAAGAAATGAGCGACAGCGGCGTCATCGAACCATCAGCTAGTCCATGGAGCTCACCGGTAGTACTTGTAAAAAAGAAGGATGGAAAAATGAGGTTTTGCGTGGACTACCGGAAGTTGAATGACGTAACGAAAAAGGATAGCCACCCATTGCCAAGAATTGACGACACTCTGGACTCGCTATCTGGTACGAAATGGTTTTCCACAATGGACTTGAAAAGCGGCTACTGGCAAGTTGAAGTGAAGGAGGAAGATAAAGAGAAAACAGCCTTCAGTGTGGGTGATGGTCTTTGGCAATTTACAGTGATGCCTTTTGGACTTTGTAATGCATCAGCTACTTTTGAGAGACTCATGGACCAGGTACTGAAAGGACTACATTGGAAAACATGCTTGGTGTACCTGGACGACATCATCGTATTGGGCAAGAATTTTGATGAACATCTTAAGAACTTGGAGGAAGTTTTCCAGAGAATAGCTGGCGCTGGTCTGAAGTTAAGTCCCAAAAAGTGTGCGCTGTTTAAAAAGGAAGTAAATTATTTGGGTCACAAGGTAACGACAGAGGGCATCTGCACTGCGAACGAAAAGATAGAGGCTGTAAAGGATTGGCCAATACCACAGAACCTACATGAATTGAGAAGTTTTCTTGGGCTGTGCACATATTACCGCCGATTTGTACCAAATTTTTCCAGCGTAGCCCATAGCCTCCATGAGCTTACAAGAAAAAATAAAGCTTTTGAATAGAAGAAGGAGCAAGAAGTGGCTTTCCAAACATTGAAGGAGCGTTTGTGCACTGCCCCAATGTTAGCATATCCGATTCCAGGAGCAACATTTATTCTAGATACAGATGCGAGTGGATATGCTATAGGAGGCGTTTTATCACAACTGGTCGATGGAAAGGAAAAGGTAGTTGCATATTACAGCCGTTCGATTGGAAAACCAGAGAGGAACTACTGCGTTACGCGGAGAGAGCTGTTGGCATTGGTAGAGTGCATTAAACATTTTCACAAATACCTCTACGGCCAGCGATTCCGTGTCAGGACAGATCACGCAGCGTTGAAATGGCTTCTGCAGTTCCGTAATCCGGAAGGACAATTGGCACGGTGGATCGAGCGACTACAAAGCTATGACTTTTCCATTGAGCATCGAAAAGGTAGTACCCATGGAAATGCTGATGCAATGTCACGAAGACCATGTAGTTTGGAATGCAAGCACTGTTCAAAGGCCGAGGCTAAAGAAGACATTATAGATGTCCGGCTAATGACTATAACGTGTACGGATGAATGGGACAAGGAACAACTAAGGAAGTGTCAGCTAGAAGATACAGATCTGTCACATGTTATGCAAGGGCTAGAACGAAACGAAAGACCAAGCAGAGAGGAGATGTCAGCAGAAAGTCCCATTGCGAAGTCATATTGGGCACAGTGGAACAGTTTAGAATTGATATCCGGTTGCTTGCATCGAGTATGGGAGAGTGAGGATGGTCAATGCAAGAAGAAACTGATAGTTGTTCCCAGAAAGAGGATTCCTGACGTGCTCAGCGAGCTGCACAATGGTTCAAGTGGAGGTCATCTTGGAATCACGAAGACACTCGAGAAAATTAAGCAGAGATTCTATAGGGTTGGTTGCCGTCAGTCGGTCACCGAGTGGATTGCCAATTGCGAGGTATGCAACAGAGCGAAAGGGCCCAAAACCCGAAGTCATGGCCAGATGAAGCAGTATATTTCAGGTGCACCCTTTGAAAGGATCGCCATGGATGTCGTAGGTCCATTTCCTACTAGCAACCGCGGAAACAAATACGTACTGATGGTTATGGATTATTTCAGTAAATGGCCAGAGGTATACCCAATCCCAAACCAAGAAGCAGAAACAGTAGCAGAAGTGGTTAAAAACGAATGGGTTGCAAGGTATGGTGTACCAATGGAGTTACATTCTGACCAAGGCAGGAATTTTGAATCAGCTGTGTTCCAAGAAATATGCAAGAAGTTGGGCATTCGAAAAACAAGGACAACTGCATTGCATCCTCAGTCCGATGGTATCGTGGAACGTTTCAATAGAGCATTGGAGGAGCGTTTAAGGAAAGTAGTAGACAAGTACCATAAGGACTGGGATACACACATATCATTATTCTTGATGGCCTACCGATCGGCAGTACATGACACAACGGGCCAAACTCCCGCAAAGGTAATTTTTGGCAATGACCTTCGACTGCCAGCTGATTTGAAGTATGGGATAGATGCCGATGCGGAGAGGAATGTCAAGAAATCCACTGATGTCTTGGAAGAAGAGCTGAGAGAGATACACGATCTGGTAAGGCAACGAGCAAAGATTATGAGTGACAAGATGAAAGCGAGGTACGATAAAGCAATTAATTCGGAAGGGTTTCAGGAAGGAGATTTGGTGCTGCTATACAACCCACAACGAAAAAAAGGTTTGTCCCCGAAATTGCAGTGTAACTGGGAAGGCCCATACAAAGTTGTAAAACGGATCAACGATGTAGTGTACCGCATACAAACCACTACCAAACCACGAACCAAAATGAAGGTGGTTCATTTGGAAAGATTAGCAGCGTTTAGATCGAGAGATCTGTCTGATCGGAACGATCAAACTTAGGTGGAGGGCAGTGTCACGGATATTAGCATCACTAAGCTATACCATCACTAAGGCCATGCTAAGCAGTATTTACGTCAATAACACTGGACCACGAATTTCAACTTTTTCTCTTTACCAGAAACGCCGTTATGAAATTCGTATGTAAAACCACCCCCTGATTTCGAAAAGCGAGTTCATTTTTGATTCTATGCTACCGTTTTTGAGATATTTGCAATTTACCGCTATTTGAAAAAACCAAAAAGATGGCTCCATTTTATTACGTATATCTCACGAACAATGGATGTGGCACCGCCCACTTTTAAAAGAAGGTAATATAAAAGTTTTGCAAGCTGTAATTTGGCAGTCGTTGAAGATATCTTGATGAAATTTGGCAGGAACGTTACTTCTATTACTATATGTACGCCTAATAAAAATTAGCAAAATCGGAGAAGGACCACGCCCACTTTTAAAAAAAAAATTTTTTAAAGTAAAATTTTAACAAAAAATTTAATATCTTTACAGTATATAAGTAAATTATGTCAACATTCAACTCCAGTAATGATATGGTGCAACAAAATACAAAAATAAAAGAAAATTTCAAAATGGGCGTGGCTCCGCCCTTTTTCATTTAATTTGTCTAGGATACTTTTAACGCTATAAGTCGAACAAAAATTAACCAATCCTTTTGAAATTTGGTAGGGGCATAGATTTTATGACATTAACTGTTTTCTGTGAAAATGGGCGAAATCGGTTGATGCCACGCCCAGTTTTTATGCACAGGCGTCCGTGTGTCCTTCCGCATGGCCGTTAACACGATAACTTGGGCAAAAATCGACATATCTTTAATGAACTTAGTTCACGTGCTTACTTGAACTCACTTTATCTTGGTATGAAAAATGAACGAAATCCGACTATGACCACGCCCACTTTTTCGATATCGAAAATTACGAAAAATGAAAAAATGCCATAATTCTATACCAAATACGAAAAAAAGCATGAAACATGGTAAGGTAATTGGATTGTTTTATTGACGCGAAATATAACTTTAGAAAAAACTTTATAAAATGGTTGTGACACCTACCATATTAAGTAGAAGAAAATGAAAAAGTTCTACAGGGCGAAATAAAAAACCCTTAAAATCTTGGCAGGTATTACATATATAAATAAATTAGCTGTATCCAACAGATGATGTTCTGGGTCACCCTGGTCCACATTTTGGTCGATATCTGGAAAACGCCTTCACACCACTCCCTTTTAAAACTCTCATTAATACCTTTAATTTGATACCCATATCGTACAAACTCATTCTAGAGTCACCCCTGGTCCACCTTTATGGCGATATCTCGAAAAGGCGTCCACCTATAGAACTAAGCCCCACGCCCTTTTAAAATACTCATTAACACCTTTCATTTGATACCCATATCGTAAAAACATATTCTAAAGTCACCCCTGGTCCACCTTTATGGCGATATCTCGAAAAGGCGAACACCTATAGAACGAAGGCCCACTCCCTTTTAAAATACTCATTAACACCTTTCTTTTGATACCCATATTGTACAAACAAATTCTAGGGTCACCCCTGCTCCACCTTTATGGCGATATCTCGAAACGGCGTCCACATATGGAACTAAGGATTACTCCCTTTTAAAATACTCATAAACACCTTTCTTTTGATACCCATATTGTACAAACAAATTCTAGGGTTACCCCTGGTCCACCTTTATGGCGATATATCGAAACCGCGTCCACCTATGGAACTAAGGATTACTCCCTTTTAAAATACTCATTAGCACCTTTCATTTGATACCCATATCGTGCAAACGCGTTCTATAGTCACCCCTGGTCCACCTTTATGGCGATATCTCGAAAAGGCGACCACCTATACAACAACCACCACTCCCTTTTAAAACCCTTATTAATACCTTTAATTTGATACCCATATCGTACAAACATATTCTAGAGCCACCCCTGGTCCACCTTTAGGGCGATATTTCGAAACGGCGTCCACCTATAGAACTAAAGCCCACTCCCTTTTAAAATACTCATTAACACCTCTCGTTTGATGCCCATATTGTACAAACAAATTCTAGGGTCACCCCTGGTCCACCTTATGGCGATATCTCGAAACGGCGTCCACCTATGGAACTAAGGATTACTCCCTTTTAAAATACTCATTAACACCTTTTTTTTGATACCCATATTGTACAAACAAATTCTAGGGTCACCCCTGGTCCACCTTTGTGGCGTTATCTCGAAATGGCGTCCACCTATGGAACTAAGGATTACTCCCTTTTAAAATACTCATTAACACCTTTCATTTGAAACCCATATCGTACAAACGCATTCTAGAGTCAACCCTGATCCACCTTTATGGCTATATCCCTAAATGGCATCCACCTATAGAACTATGGCCACTCCCTCATAAAATACTCTTTAACGCCTTTCATTTGATACACATTCCAGGGTTTCCCTCGGTTCATTTTCCTACATGGTTATTTTCCCTTATGTTGTCACCATAGCTCTCAACTGAGTATGTAATGTTCGGTTACACCCGAACTTAACCTTCCTTACTTGTTAACTTTTTTTTTAAATTTATTTATGTTTGTACTATATTCTAACAATCTTTATCTTAATTTTATTTTACTATGTAGTCGAAATAATTATGTGTTCGACTTTGACGCTTATTCAGTTTAGAATCGGTTTCTCTTATGAGAAACCAGCAGTAATCACCCATCATTGCGACGTCCCAGAATCCTTGTAACGAATTTCAATTAATTTCATTTGCTGATGAAACCTTTCGCCATGTTCGTCACTTTCGTCGCCAAGATTTGCCGGAAAAAAGCTCAAATGTGAGTGCAGAAAGTGAATTTTTAACGACATATTTACGCCTGGAAAGAAAATATTAATTAGGTGAACGAGTTATAGAATTTTGGGAAATTAATTTTAATAGGCCTTTAATATTTACCCATTTTCGCATAATTATTGATTAAGTCATTCACTATCTGCTCGTAGTTAGGGCTTTTGTGTCTACCGAGAAAAGAAGCAACGACCTTTTCAAAGGATTCCCACGCTGCTGCCTCAACTGATGAGAGTAGTCCTTTGAATTGATTATTTTTGATCAACTTTTTTATTTGTGGTCCGACAAAAATACCATCCTTTATCTTGGCTTGAGAAATGTCTGGAAAAATTGTTTTCAAATAGTCGAATGCTTCGCCTTCTTTGTCCAAAGCCTTAACAAAGTTTTTAATGAGACCGTGCTTGATGTGTAAGGGTGGAAGTAAGATTTTCTCTTTCTTGACAAGAGGGGTGTATTTGATGTTATCCACACCAACGGTAAACTCGACTCTTTCCGGCCAATCCTTTCTGACTTAGTGGTCCTTACGAGCTCGGCTATCCCACTTGCAGAGGAAGCAGCACTGCTTGGTGTAGCCACTTTGTAGACCGCATAGCATTGCAACGACTTTGAGATCAGAACATATTTTTCAATCATGCTCTTCATATTTGATAAATTTGAGTACTTTTTGCATTTCCTCGTAGGATTTCTTTGTATTTGCTGCATGTGCGATCGGGATAGAAGGTTTTTTGTTACCAATATGCAAAATACAGCCTTCAAACTCAGTTTATTGCTGCCTATTAACAATCGCCACTCTTTTGAATCATATATTTGACCAAACTCTTTGATAGGGTTGTGCTTTTTCGTTCATTTCAGAGATTCGAATCTTTCGTTCTTTTTCTGATGAACGAACAAGTTGTTCTTTTTGTTCATCTGTTCTTTTTTTTTCAAGCAAATTTGATCACTGCTCCTCGCACCCGCGAAAAAAGCCAACAAGTATAGATGGGTGTGTGTATCCGGCAATGCTTTGTGTAGGTATATTTAAATGTGTTACGAATAAATAAGTTAATATATATATCTATAATTAACTTAAAAAAAAGTTACAAATTTCGGAAGATCCAGGAAATTGAAAGAAAACAGACACAAATTGTAAATATGAACTTTTCAAGCTTAATAAATGTAATAATTAGTTTCTTACAAAACATGTTTTTCATAAATAGTCCATACATATATTGGTGTAGCAGTGCCACACACAAAGATGACCACACATATATATCTTTAGTGTAAGTGGAATCATCGACATTCGTGCTCACTGTGAATTTCTGCGTATGTATGTATGAATTTACGTATGTATGTTCGCGAACGAGATGAGAGAAAGAATAACATTAGATAAAACGAACTAAAAGAACAAATGAACTAAAAGAACAAATAGAACCGAAATCGAAGATCTAGTTCGCTTGTTCAGTTGAAAGACCCGGTCAATTGAACAAGTTCAGAACGAAACGACCCAACTCTACTCTTTGAATAAACCAGGAATGTCGTTGCAGTAGCATATATTGTCTTTCTTGGTATAGTGTTTGGAAAATGGTTCGTGACGAGTTCTACAATATATCACCTTAACATCGGATGACACAAATTCAAATTGTTGTATACGAGAAGTGTGGATCTCGGCCTTTTCCTTGGATAGTTCCAAATCTCTTATCCAATCATTAAGTTGTGCTTGTGACAGAACGTTTCTCTCGTTTCCCATGCGAAATTCAGTACAACTTGATTCCCCGCACTCAGATATTACTGTTGACAATGGAACCGGATCCGCAACTGCCGTTGAATGTAGTACTGGTAATATCACTGTAGGTACGCTGGCATAGGTTACTCTTCTTGATCTTCCAACACCAAGTACTTTTGTTTGACAAATATAACACTCTATTGAATGGCAAGTAGGTTCTCTCCATATCATTGGTGTATCAAATTTTATTTGTTGTCCTGATTCCGACTGAATCAATTCTACTCGACACGATGTACACAAAGTGTTCGGTGTCCAGGGTTTTTCAGCATTTTTAGGCTCAATGCCAAAATACTTGGAGTATAAAGTTTTGATATGATCTGAGAAAACTCGTCGTCGCCTTATGATAGTATATTGGCCAAACATGAAACAGAACATATCTGGATCGTTATTACACTCAAATTATCGCGTCCTTTTACTCATTTTATTTTTTTTTTTTAATAAATCACGGTTTTGTAATTTGACTTATGAACTGAACTATCTCCGGCGTGCCTTGCAGATGTTATGAAGTTTAAAGGCGCATTAACTCATATTTATACTCGGAACAAGAATAAAATTGAAAAAATTAAATCTTACCTAGACAGAAAGGTTCCTTTTTATACGAAGTCGGGAAAAGAAAATACTACCTGCTTTAGATGTAGGCTTTAAAAATCTTCTGTGTCTAATAATTTTGAAAATCTACCTGCATACTTACCCATAAGTGACGGATATACATGTTTATAACTACATGCCTACAGCAGGTTTCGAACCCAACCACTCTTCCTTTCGATGCAACCACTCTACCTACTATAAAACAATTCGAGTATTAAAAGTACTATTTGATTTATTTAAAGAAAAAGTTTTATCATTGCTATGGTGTTATTCGTTTATCCGGATAATATCCCATTTGCACTTTATCCCTATTATATATGTATGTATACATACATTTAAGTTGCGCAACCTGGGTATTTTTATTTGATCGCTTATAACTTACGTAGTTTTACATCGATTTTCTTCAGTGATAGCTTATCTTTTTTCTAATTAAACGGAGCTTTATGTAAAGAAAAAATATCTGAAAAAAAAAGTTGTGGTTTTGGAATGCTGCACTCGCAAAAAGTAATTTTTTTCATATTTTTTCATAAAAAAAAACAAAAATCTGAAATGATGAGCTAATATCTCGAAAACTGTATGGTTGAGCAAAAAATAATGAATCATTTGTAGCAAATTTTATCGTCTGTCCG
The DNA here is from genome assembly GCF_040869045.1 of Eurosta solidaginis. Lineage (NCBI taxonomy): Eukaryota > Metazoa > Arthropoda > Insecta > Diptera > Tephritidae > Eurosta > Eurosta solidaginis. The sequence goes on from NC_090324.1 coordinate 166,983,314, forward strand.
ATTCTATAAACTTATTTGCAATTGCGTGACCCGTTCGTGAGATATACGTAATTAAATGGAGCCATCTTTTTGGTTTTTTCGAATAACGGTAAATTGCAAATATCTCAAAAACGGTACCATAGAATCAAAAATGAACTCGATTTTCGAAATCAGGGGGTGGTTTTACATACGAATTTCATAACGGCGTCTCTGGTAAATTTTGGCCGTCGACCAGTGGCAGCCCAGAGAGATGTCACACACAGATGCATTTACTTATACGCCTATATGTACTCGAGAGACTGTAAACTACAAACATTCACATCAATAATTCAATCATTATGTATCTACATAAACGAATAAATAATTGCCTCTACACATATGTACGTATACGAGCAGTGGAGCGGCAATGCACAAACACATGCATATATCTTATCTGAGTTGTCACAAGAGAGGGAAATAATTTGTGCACGTAGTTGTGGCTGGCGATTTTGTAGCCGAAACTAACTAGTAAGTTCTGGAATGGAAAAGCCTAGAAGTATGCAATTAGAAATCAAAAAGTATAAAAGGTGCGACAGTAAAGGCGAGGAGTTTGAGTTTGATTTGAGTTGTCAAGCAGTTACGACTAAGACGATATCTAGCGAGCAATAGCAGTATTATTTTGAATAGTGGAGTTTCATTTGAGCTATCAGTTTCGTTATTAAGCTATTCGTTGCACAGTTTGAGTGTTATTGTGAAGTATTTTAATAAAGGCCATTTTTCCATTATTCAATATTGGAGTTATTTATTCAGTTTAGCGATACGAACCTAGCAAAAGGGCAAATAAGGGGAATTTGCAAGTAAAATCGTTACAATACCATTTCATTTTCATGAAAGGTATAAAAATAGGTAGGTACTTTGTGTGAGGATGCAAAGTTTCAGGTTTTTTGTGGTCTGCGTGTAAAAACTATGACTACGAATCACGTATTTCAACAATATATGACGTAAACGTAACTATTTGATGAAATGTTTTGAATTTTGAAGCTTCTAGCCGTAAAAAAGGGGCAAAAAAATACAGTTTATATGGGGTATATAATATATGTACCACCAATCTCTATGATTTTTTCAGACAACCATATATGCTATATACGTAAGCATTTGGTGAAATTTGAAGCTTCTAGCTGTTAAAATGGGGAAGAAATTGCGCAAAGTTTCTTATCTGAACAATCGGTTGTATGAGATATATACTATAATATACCACCGATCTCAATGATTTTTTCAGACAATAATATATACTATACACGTAAATATTTGGTGAAATTTGAAGCTTCTAGCTGTTAAAATGGGGAAGAAATTGCACAAAGTTCCTTATCTGAACAATCGGTTGTATGAGATTATATATACCACTGGTCTCTATGATTTTTTCAGACAACAATATATGCTATACACGTAAACATTTGGTGAAATTTGAACATATCTAAACGATTTTTAAGATAAATATAAAATAAACAAGTAAGGAAGGCTAAGTTCGGGTGTAACCGAACATTACATACTCAGTTGAGAGCTATGGAGACAAAATAAGGAAAATCACCATGTAGGAAAATGAACCTAGGGTAACCCTGGAATGTGGTTGTATGACATGTGTATCAAATGGAAGGTATTAAAGAGTATTTTAAGAGAGAGTAGGCCATAGTTCTATGGATGGACGCCATTTGGGGATATCGCCATAAAGGTGGACCAGGGCTGACTCTAGAATTTGTTTGTACGATATGGGTATCAAATGAAAGGTGATACTGAGCATTTTAAGAGGTAGTGGGCCTTAGGTCTATCGGTGGACGCCTTTTCGAGATATCGCCATTAAGGTGGGCCAGGGGTGACTCTAGAATATGTTTGTACGATATGGGTATCAAATGAAAGGTGGTAATGAGTATTTTAAAAGGGAATGGGCTTTAGTTCTATAGGTGAACGCTTTTTCGAGAAATCGCCATAAAGGTGGACCAGGGGTGACTCTAGAATATGTTTGTACGATATGGGTATCAAATGAAAGGCGTTAATGAGTATTTTAAAAGGGAGTGATCCTTAGTTCCATAGGTGGACGTCTTTTCGAGATATCGCCATTAGGGTGGGCCAGGGGTGACTCTAGAATGTTTGTACGATATGGGTATCAAACGAAAGGTGTTACTGAGCATTTTAAGAGGGAGCGGTCATTAGGTCTATAGGTGGACGCCTTTTAGAAATATCGCCATTAGGGTGGGCCAGGGGTGACTCTACATTGTGTTTGTACGATATGGGTATCAAATGAAAGGTGGTAATGAGTATTTTAAAAGGGGAGTGATCCTTAGTTCCATAGGTGGACGCCGTTTCGAGATATCGCCATAAAGGTGGACCAGGGGTGACTCTAGAATGTGTTTGTACGATATGGGTATCAAATGAAAGGCGTTAATGAGTATTTTAAAAGGGAGTGATCCTTAGTTCCATAGGTGGACGTCTTTTCGAGATATCGCCATTAGGGTGGGCCAGGGGTGACTCTAGAATGTTTGTACGATATGGGTATCAAACGAAAGGTGTTACTGAGCATTTTAAGAGGGAGCGGGCATTAGGTCTATAGGTGGACGCCTTTTAGAAATATCGCCATTAGGGTGGGCCAGGGGTGACTCTACATTGTGTTTGTACGATATGGGTATCAAATGAAAGGTGGTAATGAGTATTTTAAAAGGGAGTGATCCTTAGTTCCATAGGTGGACGCCGTTTCGAGATATCGCCATTAGGGTGGGCCAGGGGTGACTCTAGACTGTGTTTGTACGATATGGGTATCAAATGAAAGGTGGTAATGAGTATTTTAAAAGGGAGTAATCCTTAGTTCTATAGGTGGACGCCTTTTCGAGATGTCGCCATAAAGGTGGACCAAGGGTGACTCTAGAATGTTTGTACGATATGGGTATCAAATTAAAGGTGTTACTGAGCATTTTAAGAGGGAGTGGGCATTAGGTCTATAGGTGGACCCTTTTCGAGATATCGCCATTAGGGTGGGCCAGGGGTGACTCTAGAATGTGTTTGTACGATATGGGTATTGTTACGTCGCTGGTATTGTGGATAAATCCACGCCGTTGAGTTGTTAGCGCGGCGCCATAACCTGCGCTTACGAAACAAACCCGCTCGTCAGCTGTCAGTGCATTTTCACCTGTTGTTCTCCGCTAACATCAACATCTTTCTTTTTCAACGAGCCTTTGGAAGCGAGCGGAAGTATTTCATTAAGCAACTAAAATTAACAGCATAATCAAATTGTATCAATAAATATCTTTGTAATCAAGTAGCTTATATTTGCATAGTTAAACACAAGTGTAAGTTGAATTAATTATATTGTTTAATCTGTGAATCTCAATAGAAAAATAAATTGCAGATTTTAGCGCTACACACACCCATAAACGTGTTGCTGAAAATATTGTTTAATTAGCATTGTCGCTAACATTTCTAAAATACTTTTTGGTTGATCAATACTTCGCTCGAGAGCTCTTCATAAGCTTGCAGAACACAGGGATTTACAACTTTAAATCTCAGCTTTATAGACTGCATTGGGTACACTAATCACGCGGTGCGACCTAACCTCAACCTTTAGTTAAAGTACTAGGTGAAATGGCATTTAGTTTATCGAAGGTGAGCGGCATACCCTCTGATGGTATAGTCACCGACACAACTATCTTCACTACCAATTCCGTTATAACAGCCACGACTGGCGTTGTTATCTCTACCGGCGACACGGTTAGTACTACCGGGAGCGCGTCAATGGAGATGCTCGCGCCACCACCTGCGCTAACAACTACGGCTGGATTGGGAACTGTAACTAAGGCAAGTACAGTTATCGCATCAACCCCTCGTCAAGCTGGAGGTGTTTTTGCTGAAACCGAAACGTCACCACTTCGTACACGGTCAGGGATTTTACGAACGGAGAAACCACGTAAGCGCGCACGCATACCACGCACAAGTGCATCTATAATTGCTCCCATAGGCGAAGAAAGAACTCAGGTAACTTGGTGTCCTATGACGTATACCTCTGCATCGCACGGAACTGAAAATGCAGGTCCATCACTGAATATTTGTGGTGAGTTAAACAGTCTCAACATAAATAATCGAAACACTTCCCAACAAATATCTTATACGACGAATGCGTCGTCGGCCTTTGTATCGGCACCATATAGCATAGGGTCAAACAACACAAGATCCTCCATAGGTTTAGCTGGGTTTGGCTACGATCCAGTGTATACGTGGTCTCAATACCCATGGGCAGGTAGGGTTGGCGGGCCTAGCTCCACCATGCATGACAGCGGATTGTTTTCAGGTATGGGTCGACCTAATACTGCAGGTCTTTTTTCAAATGCAGATGTGAATAGAAATTTAGCACCGCTCCACGGTACAACACCTTTAATGCCCCACGCGAATATTTTTGCAAACCCGACTAATGTAACAGGAAATCATTCTTTTCACCCCTCGTTGGCTGATATAACCCTCTCGTCCTCTCAGGTTGCTACGCGCCACGTTATGTCCAAAGATTTACCAACGTTCTCCGGTAACCCTGAAGAGTGGCCCGTGTTCATCACGAATTTTGAGCAGTCTACGGAAAGGTGTGGTTTCACCGATCAAGAGAACCTTATACGACTACAAAAGTGCCTCAAGGGCCCGGCACTTGAAGCCGTACGTGGAAAATTAATGATGCCGAGTACGATTTCTCTAGCTATTGAAACATTGAGAATGCTCTACGGGCGACCTGACGTTATACATCACACTTTGCAGCGAAAAATACGACAACATCCGAATGTAAAAATGGAAAAGATGGAAACTCTAATAAATTTTGCATTGGCAGTGCAAAATTACCGCGCAACCATGCAAGCGATCGGGCTGAGCGACTACTTGAACGATCCAATGCTAATAAATGAACTCTTAACGAAATTACCATGCGAGTTGAAACTAGATTGGGGTAGATATAGGTTGACGCACATGAGGGTAGACTTAAAGTTGTTCGATGAGTGGCTCCTTAATCTAGCAACGTGTGCTAGTCAGGTTACTCTAATTAGCAATGGGTCTGGTCAAACAGAAGTAAAGGCTGCTCACAGACGAGGCGAAAGATTAATGGTACACGATGTCGTCGATGCGAATAAGGGGGATAGGTGTCCTAAATGCGGCAAGGACCATCGTCTCTCCGATTGTTCTGATTTTCGAAACTTGAGCAGAGATGCAAGATGGCGGATGGTTCGCGATTCTAAATTGTGCATTTGTTGTTTTAGACGGCATTTCGTCCGTCGGTGCAACTCAAGTAAGCTATGTGGTATTGATGGTTGTAAAATGCGACATAACCCGTTGCTGCATGGTTCCACGCAAAATAATGCTAGGGCCTCGGAATCCAACCAAGGTACAAAGAACGACGCTGTTATGTTTCATGGAAAGAATTCTCAAGCATTATTTCGGTACGTTCCGGTAACACTCTACAATAAAGAAAAGTCCATTGACACGTTTGCGTTTATAGACGAAGGGTCTGCTTGTACTCTGGTCGAACATGAAGTGACAGATGAACTTGGCATCGACGGACCAACAAAGGAGCTATGTTTGCAGTGGACAGGGGAAATTTTTCAGAGCGAAGCTGACTCAAAATGTGTATCCATCCAAATTTCCGCCCAAAGAAACGGTGCGAAACAATTTTGTTTACACGGCGTCCGTACGGTATCAAACCTGAACTTACCTGTTCAAACGCTTGAACTGTCTACAATAACTGCGCGTGGACATCTTAAGAATCTTCCGATCTCTCCATACAAAGCGGTGCGAGCACGAATCCTTATAGGCCTTGATAATTTAAAATTAGGTGCGCCTTTGGAGATACGTGAAGGCAAGGGAGACGATCTTATGGCAGCAAAGTGCAAGTTAGGATGGTCAGTGTACGGCCGAAAAGATGAAGTGGATACTTCCCTCTCCCGCGTAATGCACGCATGTAACGTTGACGATCGCCTCGAAGAACTCGTAAAGTCCCATTTCTCGCTTGAGGCCATAGGTACCCGTCCCCTTAAACCTTTGATGTCAAAGGAGAATGAACGTTGTCAGCTTATTATGAACTTGAAAACACGGTATCTGCCCGATGAGAAACGATGGGAAACTGGACTACTCTGGAAACACGACCACATCGAACTACCGAATTCTTTGCCGATGGCTTACCGTCGCCTTCGCTGTTTGGAAAATAAAATGGTCCGCGATCCGGATCTGGAATCTTTCCTCATCGATACAATTAGGGATTATGAACGAAAAGGCTACATTAGGAAGACGACACCTGAAGAAAATATAGCTAGCGGCAAATCGTGGTATATTCCCATATTTACTGTGACCAATGTAAACAAAAATAAAAGACGCCTAGTTTGGGATGCTGCTGCCGCAGTCAATAACGTGGCACTCAATTCCGTACTGTTGAATGGACCGGATCTCTCTAACTCACTAATAGGCATTCTCATTAGGTTTCGGGAGAGGCCTATTGCCCTTTGTGGTGATATTAGAGAGATGTTCCACCAGATACGTGTGTGCGCGGATGACCAGGTTGCGCAAAAGTTCTTGTGGCGTGATGGCGATGCCACTAGGGATCCGGACACGTACGTCATGCAGGTCATGACCTTTGGTGCAAGCTGTTCCCCGTCGTTAGCGAATTTCGTCAAAGACAAAAACGCGTCACGTTTCCAAGATGAACATCCTGTAGCAGTTAAGGCCATTTTGGAGAACACATATGTGGATGACTGGCTGCAAAGCACGACTTCAGTGGATGAGATGATACGTCTGGCTACGAAGGTGAGAGATATTCACACCGACGGGGGATTCGAGATGCGTAACTGGATATCCAACTCCAAAGATGTCTTATTTGCATTAACGAGCCAATCGGTCCAGAGTATTAAAAATATCGACCAAGCAGACGCGAAGCACGAGAAGGTGCTTGGTATGTGGTGGTTCCCGAGTGACGACACCTTCTCATTTTTTAAAAACTTTCCGAAAGGCGTCCTAGACGAAAACATCACTCCCTCAAAACGGCAGATCTTAAGGGTAATAATGACAGTGTTTGACCCCTTGGGCCTCCTTGGGTTTTTTATGATTTACGCGAAAATCCTTATGCAGGAGGTATGGCGTTCCGGTGTCCAGTGGGACGAACTAGTCCATCGCGAAGAAGAAGAGAAATGGTTTCGTTGGGTTCGTAACTTGCGAAAAATCCCAGATATTCGCATTCCACGTTGTTTTCCGCTGGTTAGTTTTTCGGAGGAACTGGAATTGCACACCTTCGTGGATGCTAGCATTGATGCTTACGCTGCCGTAGTCTACCTGCGAGCAAAGCGAGTGCCAGATATCTCTTGCAGTCTAGTAGCGTCTTAAACCGGTATCGATTCCAAGACTAGAATTAATGGGTGCAATATTGGGACTTCGCCTATGTCGGTTTATTTCAAATGAACTTTCAGTCGCAGTCAACTTATTCTGGTGTGACTCTAAAAATGTGTTATTCTGGATAAGGTCAGACGCAAGGAAGTTTCAACAATTTGTTGCAGTACGTGTGGGAGAGATATTAGAGGACTCCAAAGTTGACGAGTGGCGCTGGGTTCCATCAGTGGATAACGTCGCAGATGAAGGTACGAAATGGGCAAAAGATCCAGAATTTAGCAGCACAAATAGGTGGTTCACAGGGCCATCATTCCTACAAGAAACTGAAGATAAGTGGCCTGCAGCAAATCTCAACGAAAAATACGAGACGGAAATGATCTGTCATGTAGAGATGCAATCGTCGCAACAGTTACCATTGGGGATTTCGATGCCCGATCCCTCGCGATTCTCTACCTGGGAAAAGCTGTGCAGAGCCCAGCGTTGCATACTTCTCTTTCTCCAAAATATTTCACGGGTAGCAAATGTATCAAGTCATTTTAAGAACTTTATCGGAGCAGCTGATGTAGAAGCTGCTGAGTTCGCTATTATTCGGTGCTGTCAAGAAGATGCCTTTGGAAAGGAAATAAATTGTATCAAAGCCGGTAAGACAGTTCCACGCGAAAGTATCCTCTTTAAGTGCTCGCCATACATCGACGACTTAGGTCTGCTTAGAGTACGGGGTAGAATCGATATGGCAGAAAACGTTTCATTTGAAACAAAACGACCCTTAATCTTACCACGCCGCAGCCGCATAACGCAGCTCATCGTCGACCTTTATCATCGTCGATTCCACCATCATCACAATGAAATAGTGGTCAACGAAATGAGACAGCGTTATTTCATACCAGGCATGAGGGCAGTAGTTAGGGAAACGACAAAATCATGCCAATGGTGTCGAATTCGGCACGCTGTTCCGAGACCGCCAGAAATGGGTGAACTTCCAAAAGAGAGGCTGGCGCCATTCTCCAGGCCTTTCACGAACACAGGCATTGACTTTTTTGGGCCCTTCGAAGTAGCCGTTGGCAGACGCCGTGAGAAACGATGGGGAGTTCTCTTTACGTGCTTGACGATCCGCGCTGTCCACATCGAAATATCGTCTTCTCTTTCCACTGATTCATTCCTACTGGTTTTAAAGCAGTTTATGGCGCGACGTGGTACTCCCCACTGTATTTGGACGGATAATGGAACGAATTTTCGCGGAGCTAGCCGCGTTCTGGAAGAAGAAATTCAGCGCTTGTCGTGCGGTGATGTTGAACGCCGCTACCCAAAAATAAAGTGGAACTTTATACCACCCGTATCACCTCATATGGGTGGCTCATGGGAACGAATGGTTAGATCAGTCAAATCAATTTTAATGGATATTTTGAAAACAACAAGTTTGAGAGAGGAGTGCCTTCGGGCGACTTTAGCTGACGTGGAACATATTTTAAATTCTCGTCCGCTGACCTACCTGCCCCTTGACGCTCCACAAATGGAGGCATTAACACCCAACCACTTCCTTTTAGGAAGTTCGAGTGGTATTCGTGTGGGTGATGAAACTAAAGGAAGCGGTCCTACACTCAACAAAATATTTCGTATCTCAAACCAGATAGCAGATCAATTCTGGAAGCGATGGATTCGCGAATGCTTACCCTGCTTGACAAGACGTGCAAAATGGTTCGAAAGGTCACCAGATCCCGTTGAACTTAACGACATCGTCCTTATAGTAGACGACAACACCAAACGGAATATTTGGCGAAAGGGCATAGTAGTCGACGTTCATAGGAGCAAAGATGGAGAGGTGCGCAGCGCAGTCGTGAGAACAACCAATGGATTACTCACTCGTCCCGTCGTGAAGCTCGCCAAGCTGGACGTCAAGGAGTAAACCTCGCAACGTTTACGAAGTTTACGGAGGGGGGGATGTTACGTCGCTGGTATTGTGGATAAATCCACGCCGTTGAGTTGTTAGCGCGGCGCCATAACCTGCGCTTACGAAGCAAACCCGCTCGTCAGCTGTCAGTGCATTTTCACCTGTTGTTCTCCGCTAACATCAACATCTTTCTTTTTCAACGAGCCTTTGGAAGCGAGCGGAAGTATTTCATTAAGCAACTAAAATTAACAGCATAATCAAATTGTATCAATAAATATCTTTGTAATCAAGTAGCTTATATTTGCATAGTTAAACACAAGTGTAAGTTGAATTAATTATATTGTTGAATCTGTGAATCTCAATAGAAAAATAAATTGCAGATTTTAGCGCTACACACACCCATAAACGTGTTGCTGAAAATATTGTTTAATTAGCATTGTCGCTAACAGGTATCAAACGAAAGGTGTTACTGAGCATTTTAAGAGGGAGTGGGCATTAGGTCTATAGGTGGACGCCTTTTCGAGATATCGCCATTAGGGTGGGCCAGGGGTGACTCTAAAATATTTGTACGATATGGGTATCAAACGAAAGGTGTTACTGAGCATTAGGTCTATAGGTGGAAGCCTTTTCGAGATATCGCCATTAGGGTGGGTCAGGGGTGACTCTAGAATGTGTTTGTACGATATGGGTTTCAAATGAAAGGTGGTAATGAGTATTTTAAAAGGGAGTAATCCTTAGTTCTATAGGTGGGCGCATTTTCTAGATATCGCCATAAAGGTGGACCAAGTGTGACTCTAGAATGTTTGTACGATATGGGTATCAAACGAAAGGTGTTACTGAGCATTTTAAGATGGAGTGGGCATTAGGTCTATAGGTGGACGCCTTTTCGAGATATCGCCATTAGGGTGGGCCAGGGGTGACTCTAGAATGTGTTTGTACGATATGGATATCAAATTAAAGGTATTAATGAGGGTTTTAAAAGCGAGTGGCCCTTAGATGTATATGTGAAGGCATTTTCGCGATATCGACCAAAATGTGGACCAGGGTGATCCAGAAAATCATCTGTCGGGTACAGCTAATTTATTTATATATGCAATACCACGGACAGTATTCCTGCCAAGATTCCAAGGGCTGGTCCTATTAAGGTGGCAGACACACTATAGCAAACAACAATATTATATATTTAATAATTTATACCTCATTTATTGGCAATTTAATACCGCAAAAAAAATTTTAAAGCTGCGTCCGGTTCCGAGAAACGGGAGTGTCTGCTAGCTTAAGACTCAAGCCAGCAGACACTTCGTGAAAACACGACCTACGTCTTCCGAACGACTTGGATAATTGATATTACATTTATTGGCAATTTAATACCGCAAAAAAAAATTTAAAGCTGCGTCCGGTTCCGAGAAACGGGAGTGTCTGCTAGCTTAAGACTCAAGCCAGCAGACACTTCGTGAAAACACGACCTACGTCTTCCGAACGACTTGGATAATTGATATTACATTTATTGGCAATTTAATACCACAAAAAAAATTTAAAGCTGCGTCCGGTTCCGAGAAACGGAAGTGTCTGCCAGCTTAAGTCTCAAGCCAGCAGATTCTTCGTGAAAACACGACCTACGACTTCCGAACGACTTGGATTATTGCTATTACATATATTGGCAATTTAATACCGCAAAAAAATTTAAAGCTGCGTCCGGTTCCGAGAAACGGGAGTGTCTGCTAGCTTAAGACTCAAGCCAGCAGGCACTTCGTGAAAACACGACCTACAACTTCCGAACGACTTGGATAATTGATATTACATTTATTGGCAATTTAATACCGCAAAAAAAATTTAAAGCTGCGTCCGGTTCCGAGAAACGGGAGTGTCTCCTAGCTTAAGGCTCAAGCCAGCAGACACTTAGTGAAAACACAACCTACGTCTTCCGAACGACTTGGATAATTGATATTGCATTTATTGGCAATTTAATACCGCAAAAAAAATTTAAAGCTGCGTCCGGTTCCGAGAAACGGGAGTGTCTGCTAGCTTAAGACTCAAGCCAGCAGGCACTTCGTGAAAACACGACCTCCAACTTCCGAACGACTTGGATAATTGATATTACATTTATTGGCAATTTAATACCGCAAAAAAAAATTTAAAGCAGCGTCCGGTTCCGAGAAACGGGAGTGTCTGCTAGCTTAAGACTCAAGCCTGCAGGCACTTCGTGAAAACACGACCTACAACTTCCGAACGACTTGGATAATTGATATTACATTTATTGGCAATTTAATACCGCAAAAAAAAAATTTAAAGCTGCGTCCGGTTCCGAGAAACGGGAGTGTCTGCTAGCTTAAGACTCAAGCCAGCAGGCACTTCGTGAAAACACGATCTCCAACTTCCGAACGACTTGGATAATTGATATTACATTTATTGGCAATTTAATACCGCAAAAAAAATTTAAAGCAACGTCCGGTTCCGAGAAACGGGAGTGTCTGCTAGCTTAAGACTCAAGCCAGCAGGCACTTCGTGAAAACACGACCTACAACTTCCGAACGACTTGGATAATTGATATTACATTTATTGGCAATTTAATACCGCAAAAAAAAATGTAAAGCTGCGTCCGGTTCCGAGAAACGGGAGTGTCTGCTAGCTTAAGACTCAAGCCAGCAGATACTTCGTGAAAACACGACCTACGACTTCCGAACGACTTGGATAATTGATATTACATTTATTGGCAATTTAACACCGCGCAAAAAAATTTAAAGCTGTGTCCGGTTCCGAGAAACGGGAGTATCTGCCAGCTTAAGACTCAAGCCAGCAGACACTTCGTGAAAACACGACCTACGACTTCCGAACGACTTGGATAATTGATATTACATTTATTGGCAATTTAATACCGCAAAAAAAATTTAAAGCTGCGTCCGGTTCCGAGAAACGGGAGTGTCTGCTGGCTTGAGTCTTAAGCTAGGTGAAAACACGACCTACGTCTTCCGAACGACTTGGATAATTGATATTACATTTATTGGCAATTTAATACCGCAAAAAAAAATTTAAAGCTGCGTCCGGTTCCGAGAAACGGGAGTGTCTGCCAGCTTAAGACTCAAGCCAGCAGACACTTCATGAAAACACGACCTACGACTTCCGAACGACTTGGATAATTGATATTACATTTATTGGCAATTTAATACGGAAAAAAAATTTAAAGCTGCGTCCGGTTCCGAGAAACGGCAGTGTCTGCTAGCTTAAGACTCAAGCCAGCAAACACTTCGTGACAACACGACGTACAGCTCCCTAACGACTACAATAATTTATACCTTATTGATTGCCTAAATGTTTCGTTGTCCTGAAAAATATTTTCACTATACCAAAGGAAAATTAAATTTTATATTTTGCCGACCCTAATAAACATAAATTATAACTTTCGAAAATCAGTGAGTTGCATGTTACTGATTACTCAAAACTTAGCAACACTTAACTTGACTTAGAAGTCTGTTGAATTTTGATTTTCTATGTAAGTTCTAAGTGACGTTTACATTTTGAGATGCCATTTGTTTGTTTCCATTTCATTTTGACATACAGATTGACACTTATTGATTATGATGCCAGAGTGTATGCGCTAAGTGGAGTATAATCGGTGCTAAATTGCCAAGTTTACGCCAAGTCAAGTCAAGTCTATGCTAAGTATCAGTAATGGGCCCTTAAGTCTGAAGCCAGCAGACGCTTCGCGAAATTACGTATGAACATACATACATACATATGTACACATGTACAATGTACATGTTAGCGCGCATACAATGATTTAAGTACATAATGCGTAAATTTAGTTGCATCAATATGTTGATTGTTTTTGTGTTGATGATGTTTGCAACTATAACGGTTTATGAAATACATGTCGGTCTTCTTTCTTTCGAAAATCAGAGAAAAGTTTGTGCATATTTCGTATTTGTATTTTCCCGCTTGCGCGCAGGATTTCTGATAACGGGTACATACATATGTGTGTACATATGTGCTTTAGGGTGTGCCGAGAAAAACAACTTTTCAATTTCTATCCTCTCAAATGTTTCTATTTTATTAACAAGTAAGGAAGGTTAAGTTCGGGTGTAACCGAACATTACATACTCAGTTGAGAGCTATGGTGACAACATAAGGGAAAATAACCATGTAGGAAAATGAACCGAGGGAAACCCTGGAATGTGTATCAAATGAAAGGCGTTAAAGAGTATTTTATGAGGGAGTGGGCCATAGTTCTATAGGTGGATGCCATTTAGGGATATAGCCATAAAGGTGGATCAGGGTTGACTCTAGAATGCGTTTGTACGATATGGGTTTCAAATGAAAGGTGTTAATGAGTATTTTAAAAGGGAGTAATCCTTAGTTCCATAGGTGGACGCCATTTCGAGATATCGCCACAAAGGTGGACCAGGGGTGACCCTAGAATTTGTTTGTACAATATGGGTATCAAAAAAAAGGTGTTAATGAGTATTTTAAAAGGGAGTAATCCTTAGATCCATAGGTGGACGCCGTTTCGAGATATCGCCATAAGGTGGACCAGGGGTGACCCTAGAATTTGTTTGTACAATATGGGCATCAAACGAAAGGTGTTAATGAGTATTTTAAAAGGGAGTGGGCTTTAGTTCTATAGGTGGACGCCGTTTCGAAATATCGCCCTAAAGGTGGACCAGGGGTGACTCTAGAATATGTTTGTACGATATGGGTATCAAATTAAAGGTATTAATAAGGGTTTTAAAAGGGAGTGGTGGTTGTTGTATAGGTGGTCGCCTTTTCGAGATATCGCCATAAAGGTGGACCAGGGGTGACTATAGAACGCGTTTGCACGATATGGGTATCAAATGAAAGGTGCTAATGAGTATTTTAAAAGGGAGTAATCCTTAGTTCCATAGGTGGAAGCGGTTTCGATATATCGCCATAAAGGTGGACCAGGGGTAACCCTAGAATTTGTTTGTACAATATGGGTATCAAAAGAAAGGTGTTTATGAGTATTTTAAAAGGGAGTAATCCTTAGTTCCATATGTGGACGCCGTTTCGAGATATCGCCATAAAGGTGGAGCAGGGGTGACCCTAGAATTTGTTTGTACATTATGGGTATCAAAAGAAAGGTGTTAATGAGTATTTTAAAAGGGAGTGGGCCTTCGTTCTATAGGTGTTCGCCTTTTCGAGATATCGCCATAAAGGTGGACCAGGGGTGACTTTAGAATATGTTTTTACGATATGGGTATCAAATGAAAGGTGTTAATGAGTATTTTAAAAGGGCGTGGGGCTTAGTTCTATAGGTGGACGCCTTTTCGAGATATCGCCATAAAGGTGGACCAGGGGTGACTCTAGAATGAGTTTGTACGATATGGGTATCAAATTAAAGGTATTAATGAGAGTTTTAAAAGGGAGTGGTGTGAAGGCGTTTTCCAGATATCGACCAAAATGTGGACCAGGGTGACCCAGAACATCATCTGTTGGATACAGCTAATTTATTTATATATGTAATACCTGCCAAGATTTTAAGGGTTTTTTATTTCGCCCTGTAGAACTTTTTCATTTTCTTCTACTTAATATGGTAGGTGTCACAACCATTTTATAAAGTTTTTTCTAAAGTTATATTTCGCGTCAATAAAACAATCCAATTACCTTACCATGTTTCATGCTTTTTTTCGTATTTGGTATAGAATTATGGCATTTTTTCATTTTTCGTAATTTTCGATATCGAAAAAGTGGGCGTGGTCATAGTCGGATTTCGTTCATTTTTCATACCAAGATAAAGTGAGTTCAAGTAAGCACGTGAACTAAGTTCATTAAAGATATGTCGATTTTTGCCCAAGTTATCGTGTTAACGGCCATACGGAAGGACAGACGGACGCCTGTGTATAAAAACTGGGCGTGGCATCAACCGATTTCGCCCATTTTCACAGAAAACAGTTAATGTCATAAAATCTATGCCCCTACCAAATTTCAAAAGGATTGGTTAATTTTTGTTCGACTTATGGCGTTAAAAGTATCCTAGACAAATTAAATGAAAAAGGGCGGAGCCACGCCCATTTTGAAATTTTCTTTTATTTTTGTATTTTGTTGCACCATATCATTACTGGAGTTGAATGTTGACATAATTTACATATACTGTAAAGATATTAAATTTTTTGTTAAAATTTTACTTTAAAAAAATTTTTTTTTTAAAAGTGTGCGTGGTCCTTCTCCGATTTTGCTAATTTTAATTAGGCGTACATATAGTAATAGAAGTAACGTTCCTGCCAAATTTCATCAAGATATCTTCAACGACTGCCAAATTACAGCTTGCAAAACTTTTAAATTACCTTCTTTTAAAAGTGGGCGGTGCCACACCCATTGTCCAAAATTTTACTAATTTTCCATTCCGCGTCATAAGTTCAACTCATCTACCAAGTTTCGTCGCTTTAGCTGTCTTTTGTAATGAATTATCGCACTTTTTCGGTTTTTCGAAATTTTCGATATCGAAAAAGTGGGCGTGGTTATAGTCCGATATCGTTCATTTTAAATAGCGATCTGAGATGTGTACTCAGGAACCTGCATACCAAATTTCATCAAGATACCTCAAAAGTTACTCAAGTTATCGTGTTAACGGACGGACGGACGGACGGACGGACATGGCTCAATCAAATTTTTTTTCGATCCTGATTATTTTGATATATAGAAGTCTATATCTATCTCGATTCCTTTATATATGTACAACCAACCGTTATCCAATCAAACTTAATATACTCTGTGAGCTCTGCTCAACTGAGTATAAAAACAAAAAACCCTCACCAAAGATGGGTCCTATAACTCCACTCTACGGGGTATGATATTTTTATTTTATTTCCCCATTTCGTTAACATGGGAAAAATTATTTTTTGTCCTAACTTGAATTTACTCAACTTTTTACGAAAATCTTTTATGTGCCGTTTTGCCTAGTTTTGAGGTCTTGTGCAGGTTACAAAAAGTTTTTATGATTTTTTTCTAATCATATCATTTGAAAACACTCTTAATGTATTGCGACCTTAATTACGAATTTATGTTATTATTATATTGTTTTAGTTATGGCTATGTGAATTTATGCTTTATCATTTCAATACACTTTTTAAGTGTGAAATAACTGTTTACTCAATTTCGTCAAAGAACATAACTTCAAATGGCCACGACTTTTGGACAAAAATCGTAATTAAGATCTCAATATATTAAAGAGTGTTTATAAATGATATGAAAAAAATCATAAAAATTTGTTTGAAGCCTGTACAAGACCTTAAAACTCGGCGGGAAATCCGTTTTTCGGGTACCACTTAGGGTGGAGTAATAGGACCAAACTTTGGTGAGGGTTTTATTTTTACATCAAATTGAAACATTTCAGAGGATAGAATTTGGACAAAATTTTTTTTCGAACCACCCTAATACCTATGCACTTTTTCATATGTACCCTGTTTAGGCCGACAGCCCAAACTCCAAACATAAAAGATCGCCCTCGCATTTTTTCTTATATTGGTTAACAGTGTCAGTCAAATTGTTTATGTTAACCATACAAATGAACATCGCTGGAATAAATAAACAGTTTGACTGGCAAGCGGTATTGACCTGGGGTGACTCTGGAATATGTTTGTACGATATGGGTATCAAATGAAAGGCGTTAATGAGTATTTTAAAAGGGAGTGATCCTTAGTTCCATAGGTGGACGTCTTTTCGAGATATCGCCATTAGGGTGGGCCAGGGGTGACTCTAGAATGTTTGTACGATATGGGTATCAAACGAAAGGTGTTACTGAGCATTTTAAGAGGGAGCGGGCATTAGGTCTATAGGTGGACGCCTTTTAGAAATATCGCCATTAGGGTGGGCCAGGGGTGACTCTAGACTGTGTTTGTACGATATGGGTATCAAATGAAAGGTGGTAATGAGTATTTTAAAAGGGAGTAATCCTTAGTTCTATAGGTGGACGCCTTTTCGAGATGTCGCCATAAAGGTGGACCAAGGGTGACTCTAGAATGTTTGTACGATATGGGTATCAAATTAAAGGTGTTACTGAGCATTTTAAGAGGGAGTGGGCATTAGGTCTATAGGTGGACCCTTTTCGAGATATCGCCATTAGGGTGGGCCAGGGGTGACTCTAGAATGTGTTTGTACGTTATGGGTATCAAACGAAAGGTGTTACTGAGCATTTTAAGAGGGAGTGGGCATTAGGTCTATAGGTGGACGCCTTTTCGAGATATCGCCATTAGGGTGGGCCAGGGGTGACTCTAAAATATTTGTACGATATGGGTATCAAACGAAAGGTGTTACTGAGCATTAGGTCTATAGGTGGAAGCCTTTTCGAGATATCGCCATTAGGGTGGGCCAGGGGTGACTCTAGAATGTGTTTGTACGATATGGGTTTCAAATGAAAGGTGGTAATGAGTATTTTAAAAGGGAGTAATCCTTAGTTCTATAGGTGGGCGCCTTTTCTAGATATCGCCATAAAGGTGGACCAAGTGTGACTCTAGAATGTTTGTAGGATATGGGTATCAAACGAAAGGTGTTACTGAGCATTAGGTCTATAGGTGGAAGCCTTTTCGAGATATCGCCATTAGGGTGGGCCAGGGGTGACTCTAGAATGTGTTTGTACGATATGGGTTTCAAATGAAAGGTGGTAATGAGTATTTTAAAAGGGAGTAATCCTTAGTTCTATAGGTGGACGCCTTTTCGAGATATCGCCATTAGGGTGGGCCAGGGGTGACTCTAGAATGTGTTTGTACGATATGGATATCAAATTAAAGGTATTAATGAGGGTTTTAAAAGCGAGTGGCCCTTAGATGTATATGTGAAGGCGTTTTCGCGATATCGACCAAAATGTGGACCAGGGTGATCCAGAAAATCATCTGTCGGGTACAGCTAATTTATTTATATATGCAATACCACGGACAGTATTCCTGCCAAGATTCCAAGGGCTGGTCCTATTAAGGTGGCAGACACACTATAGCAAACAACAATATTATATATTTAATAATTTATACCTCATTTATTGGCAATTTAATAAAGCAAAAAAAATTTTAAAGCTGCGTCCGGTTCCGAGAAACGGGAGTGTCTGCTAGCTTAAGACTCAAGCCAGCAGACACTTCGTGAAAACACGACCTACGTCTTCCGAACGACTTGGATAATTGATATTACATTTATTGGCAATTTAATACCGCAAAAAAAAATTTAAAGCTGCGTCCGGTTCCGAGAAACGGGAGTGTCTGCTAACTTAAGACTCAAGCCAGCAAACACTTCGTGAAAACACGACCTACGTCTTCCGAACGACTTGGATAATTGATATTACATTTATTGGCAATTTAATACCACAAAAAAAATTTAAAGCTGCGTCCGGTTCCGAGAAACGGGAGTGTCTGCTAACTTAAGACTCAAGCCAGCAAACACTTCGTGAAAACACGACCTACGTCTTCCGAACGACTTGGATAATTGATATTACATTTATTGGCAATTTAATACCGCAAAAAAAAATTTAAAGCTGCGTCCGGTTCCGAGAAACGGGAGTGTCTGCTAGCTTAAGACTCAAGCCAGCAGGCACTTCGTGAAAACAAGACCTACAGCTTCCGAACGATTTGGATAATTGATATTACATTTATTGGCAATTTAATACCGCAAAAAAAATTTAAAGCTGCGTCCGGTTCCGAGAAACGGGAGTGTCTCCTAGCTTAAGACTCAAGCCAGCAGACACTTAGTGAAAACACAACCTACGTCTTCCGAACGACTTGGATAATTGATATTGCATTTATTGGCAATTTAATACCGCAAAAAAAATTTAAAGCTGCGTCCGGTTCCGAGAAACGGGAGTGTCTGCTAGCTTAAGACTCAAGCCAGCAGGCACTTCGTGAAAACACGACCTCCAACTTCCGAACGACTTGGATAATTGATATTACATTTATTGGCAATTTAATACCGCAAAAAAAAATTTAAAGCAGCGTCCGGTTCCGAGAAACGGGAGTGTCTGCTAGCTTAAGACTCAAGCCTGCAGGCACTTCGTGAAAACACGACCTACAACTTCCGAACGACTTGGATAATTGATATTACATTTATTGGCAATTTAATACCGCAAAAAAAAATTTAAAGCTGCGTCCGGTTCCGAGAAACGGGAGTGTCTGCTAGCTTAAGACTCAAGCCAGCAGGCACTTCGTGAAAACACGATCTCCAACTTCCGAACGACTTGGATAATTGATATTACATTTATTGGCAATTTAATACCGCAAAAAAAAATTTAAAGCAGCGTCCGGTTCCGAGAAACGGGAGTGTCTGCTAGCTTAAGACTCAAGCCAGCAGGCACTTCGTGAAAACACGACCTACAACTTCCGAACGACTTGGATAATTGATATTACATTTATTGGCAATTTAATACCGCAAAAAAAATGTAAAGCTGCGTCCGGTTCCGAGAAACGGGAGTGTCTGCTAGCTTAAGACTCAAGCCAGCAGGCACTTCGTGAAAACACGACCTCCAACTTCCGAACGACTTGGATAATTGATATTACATTTATTGGCAATTTAATACCGCAAAAAAAAATTTAAAGCAGCGTCCGGTTCCGAGAAACGGGAGTGTGCTAGCTTAAGAACCAAAGCCAGCAGACACTTCGTGAAAACACGACCTACGTCTTCCGAACGACTTGGATAATTGATATTACATTTATTGCCAATTTAATACCGCAAAAAAAAATTTAAAGCTGCGTCCGGTTCCGAGAAACGGGAGTGTCTGCTAGCTTAAGACTCAAGCCAGCAGATACTTCGTGAAAACACGACCTACGACTTCCGAACGACTTGGATAATTGATATTACATTTATTGGCAATTTAATACCACGCAAAAAAATTTAAAGCTGTGTCCGGTTCCGAGAAACGGGAGTATCTGCTAGCTTAAGACTCAAGCCAGCAGACACTTCGTGAAAACACGACCTACGACTTCCGAACGACTTGGATAATTGATATTACATTTATTGGCAATTTAATACCGCAAAAAAAATTTAAAGCTGCGTCCGGTTCCGAGAAACGGGAGTGTCTGCTAGCTTAAGACTCAAGCCAGCAGACACTTCGTGAAAACACGACCTACGTCTTCCGAACGACTTGGATAATTGATATTACATTTATTGGCAATTTAATACCGCAAAAAAAAATTTTAAGCTGCGTCCGGTTCCGAGAAACGGGAGTGTCTGCCAGCTTAAGACTCAAGCCAGCAGACACTTCATGAAAACACGACCTACGACTTCCGAAGGACTTGGATATTTGATATTACATTTATTGGCAATTTAATACCGAAAAAAGATTTAAAGCTGCGTCCGGTTCCGAGAAACGGCAGTGTCTGCTAGCTTAAGACTCAAGCCAGCAAACACTTCGTGACAACACGACGTACAGCTCCCTAACGACTACAATAATTTATACCTTATTGATTGCCTAAATGTTTCGTTGTCCTGAAAAATATTTTCACTATACCAAAGGAAAAATTAAATTTTATATTTTGCCGACCCTAATAAACATAAATTATAACTTTCGAAAATCAGTGAGTTGCATGTTACTGATTACTCAAAACTTAGCAACACTTAACTTGACTTAGAAGTCTGTTGAATTTTGATTTTCTATGTAAGTTCTAAGTGACGTTTTCATTTTGAGATGCCATTTGTTTGTTTCCATTTCATTTTGACATACAGATTGACACTTATTGATTATGATGCCAGAGTGTATGCGCTAAGTGGAGTATAATCGGTGCTAAATTGCCAAGTTTACGCCAAGTCAAGTCAAGTCTATGCTAAGTATCAGTAATGGGCCCTTAAGTCTGAAGCCAGCAGACGCTTCACGAAATTACGTATGAACATACATACATACATATGTACACATGTACAATGTACATGTTAGCGCGCATACAATGATTTAAGTAATGCGTAAATTTAGTTGCATCAATATGTTGATTGTTTTTGTGTTGATGATGTTTGCAACTATAACGGTTTATGAAATACATGTCGGTCTTCTTTCTTTCGAAAATCAGAGAAAAGTTTGTGCATATTTCGTATTTGTATTTTCCCGCTTGCGCGCAGGATTTCTGATAACGGGTACATACATATGTGTGTACATATGTGCTTTAGGTTGTGCCGAGAAAAACAACTTTTCAATTTCTATCCTCTCAAATGTTTCTATTTTATTAACAAGTAAGGAAGGTTAAGTTCGGGTGTAACCGAACATTACATACTCAGTTGAGAGCTATGGTGACAACATAAGGGAAAATAACCATGTAGGAAAATGAACCGAGGGAAACCCTGGAATGTGTATCAAATGAAAGGCGTTAAAGAGTATTTTATGAGGGAGTAGTTCTATAGGTGGATGCCATTTAGGGATATAGCCATAAAGGTGGATCAGGGTTGACTCTAGAATGCGTTTGTACGATATGAGTTTCAAATGAAAGGTGTTAATGATTATTTTAAAAGGGAGTAATCCTTAGTTCCATAGGTGGACGCCATTTCGAGATATCGCCACAAAGGTGGACCAGGGGTGACCCTAGAATTTGTTTGTACAATATGGGTATCAAAAAAAAGGTGTTAATGAGTATTTTAAAAGGGAGTAATCCTTAGTTCCATAGGTGGACGCCGTTTCGAGATATCGCCATAAGGTGGACCAGGGGTGACCCTAGAATTTGTTTGTACAATATGGGCATCAAACGAAAGGTGTTAATGAGTATTTTAAAAGGGAGTGGGCTTTAGTTCTATAGGTGGACGCCGTTTCGAAATATCGCCCTAAAGGTGGACCAGGGGTGACTCTAGAATATGTTTGTACGATATGGGTATCAAATTAAAGGTATTAATAAGGGTTTTAAAAGGGAGTGGTGGTTGTTGTATAGGTGGTCGCCTTTTCGAGATATCGCCATAAAGGTGGACCAGGGGTGACTATAGAACGCGTTTGCACGATATGGGTATCAAATGAAAGGTGCTAATGAGTATTTTAAAAGGGAGTAATCCTTGGTTCCATAGGTGGACGCGGTTTCGATATATCGCCATAAAGGTGGACCAGGGGTAACCCTAGAATTTGTTTGTACAATATGGGTATCAAAAGAAAGGTGTTTATGAGTATTTTAAAAGGGAGTAATCCTTAGTTCCATATGTGGACGCCGTTTCGAGATATCGCCATAAAGGTGGAGCAGGGGTGACCCTAGAATTTGTTTGTACAATATGGGTATCAAAAGAAAGGTGTTAATGAGTATTTTAAAAGGGAGTGGGCCTTCGTTCTATAGGTGTTCGCCTTTTCGAGATATCGCCATAAAGGTGGACCAGGGGTGACTTTAGAATATGTTTTTACGATATGGGTATCAAATGAAAGGTGTTAATGAGTATTTTAAAAGGGCGTGGGGCTTAGTTCTATAGGTGGACGCCTTTTCGAGATATCGCCATAAAGGTGGACCAGGGGTGACTCTGGAATGAGTTTGTACGATATGGGTATCAAATTAAAGGTATTAATGAGAGTTTTAAAAGGGAGTGGTGTGAAGGCGTTTTCCAGATATCGACCAAAATGTGGACCAGGGTGACCCAGAACATCATCTGTTGGATACAGCTAATTTATTTATATATGTAATACCTGCCAAGATTTTAAGGGTTTTTTATTTCGCCCTGTAGAACTTTTTCATTTTCTTCTACTTAATATGGTAGGTGTCACAACCATTTTATAAAGTTTTTTCTAAAGTTATATTTCGCGTCAATAAAACAATCCAATTACCTTACCATGTTTCATGCTTTTTTTCGTATTTGGTATAGAATTATGGCATTTTTTCATTTTTCGTAATTTACGATATCGAAAAAGTGGGCGTGGTCATAGTCGGATTTCGTTCATTTTTCATACCAAGATAAAGTGAGTTCAAGTAAGCACGTGAACTAAGTTCATTAAAGATATGTCGATTTTTGCCCAAGTTATCGTGTTAACGGCCATGCGGAAGGACAGACGGACGCCTGTGTATAAAAACTGGGCGTGGCATCAACCGATTTCGCCCATTTTCACAGAAAACAGTTAATGTCATAAAATCTATGCCCCTACCAAATTTCAAAAGGATTGGTTAATTTTTGTTCGACTTATGGCGTTAAAAGTATCCTAGACAAATTAAATGAAAAAGGGCGGAGCCACGCCCATTTTGAAATTTTCTTTTATTTTTGTATTTTGTTGCACCATATCATTACTGGAGTTGAATGTTGACATAATTTACATATACTGTAAAGATATTAAATTTTTTGTTAAAATTTTACTTTAAAAAAATTTTTTTTTTAAAAGTGGGCGTGGTCCTTCTCCGATTTTGCTAATTTTTATTAGGCGTACATATAGTAATAGAAGTAACGTTCCTGCCAAATTTCATCAAGATATCTTCAACAACTGCCAAATTACAGCTTGCAAAACTTTTAAATTACCTTCTTTTAAAAGTGGGCGGTGCCACACCCATTGTCCAAAATTTTACTAATTTTCCATTCTGCGTCATAAGTTCAACTCATCTACCAAGTTTCGTCGCTTTAGCTGTCTTTTGTAATGAATTATCGCACTTTTTCGGTTTTTCGAAATTTTCGATATCGAAAAAGTGGGCGTGGTTATAGTCCGATATCGTTCATTTTAAATAGCGATCTGAGATGTGTACTCAGGAACCTGCATACCAAATTTCATCAAGATACCTCAAAATTTACTCAAGTTATCGTGTTAACGGACGGACGGACGGACGGACGGACGGACGGACGGACGGACGGACATGGCTCAATCAAATTTTTTTTCGATCCTGATTATTTTGATATATAGAAGTCTATATCTATCCCGATTCCTTTATATATGTACAACCAACCGTTATCCAATCAAACTTAATATACTCTGTGAGCTCTGCTCAACTGAGTATAAAAACAAAAAACCCTCACCAAAGATGGGTCCTATAACTCCACTCTACGGGGTATGATATTTTTATTTTATTTTCCCATTTCGTTAACATGGGAAAAATTATTTTTTGTCCTAACTTGAATTTACTCAACTTTTTACGAAAATCTTTTATGTGCCGTTTTGCCTAGTTTTGAGGTCTTGTGCAGGTTACAAAAAGTTTTTATGATTTTTTTCTAATCATATCATTTGAAAACACTCTTAATGTATTGCGACCTTAATTACGAATTTATGTTATTATTATATTGTTTTAGTTATGGCTATGTGAATTTATGCTTTATCATTTCAATACACTTTTTAAGTGTGAAATAACTGTTTACTCAATTTCGTCAAAGAACACAACTTCAAATGGCCACGACTTTTGGACAAAAATTGTAATTAAGATCTCAATATATTAAAGAGTGTTTATAAATGATATGATTAGAAAAAAAAATCATAAAAATTTGTTTGAAGCCTGTACAAGACCTTAAAACTCGGCGGGAAATCCGTTTTTCGGGTACCACTTAGGGTGGAGTAATAGGACCAAACTTTGGTGAGGGTTTTATTTTTACATCAAATTGAAACATTTCAGAGGATAGAATTTGGACAAAATTTTTTTTCGAACCACCCTAATACCTATGCACTTTTTCATATGTACCCTGTTTAGGCCGACAGCCCAAACTCCAAACATAAAAGGTCGCCCTCGCATTTTTTCTTATATTGGTTAACAGTGTCAGTCAAATTGTTTATGTTAACCATACAAATGAACATCGCTGGAATAAATAAACAGTTTGACTGGCAAGCGGTATTGACCTGTTATGTTCTTTTACTTCACTTGTTTTTACACATCAAGGAGAAAGGACGTATCCCGCCGCAGTTTCCAGCTTCAACCAAAAGGTAACCTAAAACAAGTAAGGAAGGTTAAGTTCGGGTGTAACCGAACATTACATACTCAGTTGAGAGCTATGGTGGCAACATAAGGGAAAATAACCATGTAGGAAAATGAACCGAGGGTAACCCTGGAATGTGTTTGTATGACATGTGTATCAAATGAAAGGCATTAAGAGTATTTTATGAGGGAGTGGGCCACAGTTCTATAGGTGGACGCCATTTAGGGATATAGCCATAAAGGTGGATCAGGGTTGACTCTAGAATGCGTTTGTACGTTATGGGTATGAAATGAAAGGTGTTAATGAGTATTTTAAAAGGGAGTAATCCTTAGTTCCATAGGTGGACGCTGTTTCGAGATATCGCCACAAAGGTGGACCAGGGGTGACCCTAGAATTTGTTTGTACAATATGGGCATCAAACGAAAGGTGTTAATGAGAGTTTTAAAAGGGAGTGGTGGTTGTTGTATAGGTGGTCGTATTTTCGAGATATCGCCATAAAGGTGGACCAGGGGTGACCCTAGAATTTGTTTGTACAATATGGGTATCAAACGAAAGGTGTTAGTGAGTATTTTAAAAGGGAGTGGGCCTTAGTTCTATAGGTGGACGCCGTTTCGAAATATCGCAATAAAGGTGGACCAGTGGTGACTCTAGAATGTGTTTGTACGATATGGGTATCATATTAAAGGTATTAATGAGGGTTTTGAAAGGGAGTGGTGGTTGTTGTATAAGTGGACGCCATTTCGAGATATCGCCATTAAGGTGGACCAGGGGTGACCCTAGAATTTGTTTGTACAATATGGGTATCAAAAGAAAGGTGTTAATGAGTATTTTAAAAGTGAGTAATCCTTAGTTCCATAGGCGGACGCCGTTTCGAGATA
Organism: Eurosta solidaginis; assembly: GCF_040869045.1. Classification (NCBI taxonomy): domain Eukaryota; kingdom Metazoa; phylum Arthropoda; class Insecta; order Diptera; family Tephritidae; genus Eurosta; species Eurosta solidaginis. The sequence continues at coordinate 167,009,183 of NC_090324.1, forward strand.
TCGCCATAAAGGTGGACCAGGGGTGACCCTAGAATTTGTTTGTACAATATGGGCATCAAACGAAAGGTGTTAATGAGTATTTTAAAAGGGAGTGGGCCTTAGTTCTATAGGTGGACGCCGTTTCGAAATATCGCCATAAAGGTGGACCAGGGGTGACTCTAGAATGTGTTTGTACGATATGGGTATCAAATTAAAGGTATTAATGAGAGTTTTAAAAGGGAGTGGTGGTTGTTGTATAGGTGGTCGTATTTTCGAGATATCGCCATAAAGGTGGACCAGGGGAGACCCTAGAATTTGTTTGTACAATATGGGTATCAAAAGAAAGGTATTAATGAGTATTTTAAAAGGGAGTAATCCTTAGTTCCATAGGTGGATGCCGTTTCGAGATATCGCCATAAAGGTGAGCAGGGGTGGCCCCAGAATTTGTTTGTACAATATGAGTATCAAAATAAAGGTGTTAATGAGTATTTTAAAAGGGAGTAATCCTTAGTTCCATAAGTGGACGCCGTTTCGAGATATCGCCATAAAGGTGGGCCAGGGGTGACTCTAGAATTCGTTTGTGCAATATGGGTATCAAACGAAAGGAGTTAATGAGTATTTTAAAAGGGAGTGGGCCTTAGTTCTATAGGTGGACGCCTTTTCGAGGTATCGCAATCAAGGTGGACCAGGGGGACTCTAGACTTTGTTTGTACGATATGGGTATCAAATGAAAGGCGCTGGTGAGGTGTTCGCCTTTTCGAGATATCGCCATAAATGTGGACCAGGGGTGACTTTAGAATATGTTTGTACGATATGGGTATCAAATGAAAGGTGTTAATGAGTATTTTAAAAGGGCGTGGGGCTTAGTTCTATAGGTGGACGCCTTTTCGAGATATCACCAGAAAGGTGGACCAGGGGTGACTCTAGAATGAGTTTGTACGATATAGGTATCAAATTAAAGGTATTAATGAGAGTTTTAAAAGGGAGTGGTGTGAAGGCGTTTTCCAGATATCGACCAAAATGTAGACCAGGGTGACCCAGAACATCATCTGTTGGATACCGCTAATTTATTTATATATGTAATACCTGCCAAAATTTTAAGGGTTTTTTTTTCGCCCTGCAGAACTTTTTCATTTTCTTCTACTTAATATGGTAGGTGTCACAACCATTTTAAAAAATTTTTTTCTTAAGTTATATTTCGCGTCAATAAAACAATCCAATTACCTTACCATGTTTCATCCCTTTTTTCGTATTTGGTATAGAATTATGGCATTTTTTTCATTTTTCGTAATTTTCGATATCGAAAAAGTGGGCGTGGTCATAGTCGGATTTCGTTCATTTTTCAGACCAAGATAAAGTGAGTTCAAGTAAGCACGTGAACTAAGTTCATTAAAGATATGTCGATTTTTTCTCAAGTTATCGTGTTAACGGCCATGCGGAAGGACAGACGGACGAATGTGTATAAAAACTGGGCGTGGCATCAACCGATTTCGCCCATTTTCACAGAAAACAGTTAGCGTCATAAAATCTATGCCCCTACCAAATTTCAAAAGGATTGGTCAATTTTTGTTCGACTTATGGCGTTAAAAGTATCCTAGACAAATTATATGAAAAAGGGCGGAGCCACGCCCATTTTGAAATTTTCTTTTATTTTTGTATTTTGTTGCACCATATCATTACTGGAGTTGAATGTTGACATAATTTACTTATATACTGTAAAGATATTACATTTTTTGTAGAAATTTTACTTTAAAAAAATTTTTTTTTAAAAGTGGGCGTGATCCTTCTCCGATTTTGCTAGTTTTTATCAGGCGTACATATAGCAATAGGAGTAACGTTCCTGCCAAATTTCATCATGATATCTTCAACGAATGCCAAATTACAGCTTGCAAAACTTTTAAATTACCTTCTTTTAAAAGTGGGCGGTGCCACACCCATTGTCCAAAATTTTACTAATTTTCCATTCCGCGTCATAAGTTCAACTCATCTACCAAGTTTCGTCGCTTTAGCTGTCTTTTGTAATGAATTATCGCACTTTTTCGGTTTTTCGAATTTTTCGATATCGAAAAAGTGGGCGTGGTTATAGTCCGATATCGTTCATTTTAAATAGCGATCTGAGGTGAGTGCTCTGGAACCTACATACCAAATTTCATCAAGATACCTCAAAATTTACTCAAGTTATCGTGTTAACGGTCGGACGGACGGACGGACGGACGGACGGACGGACATGGCTCAATCAAATTTTTTTTCGATCCTGATTATTTTGATATATGGAAGTCTATATCTATCTCGATTCCTTTATATATGTACAACCAACCGTTATCCAATCAAACTTAATATACTCTGTGAGCTCTGCTCAACTGAGTATAAAAATATATATAATTAATTTTTGTGCACAATCTTTATTTCGAATAAAGATATTATATTTAAATTCAAATTCTAATACCAAACTTTTTCTTCTTTTCTACATTAAATCTTGACCGGCACCATCTCTGAGCTGTGGCCCGGCCAAGACAATGGTCCATTCAATCCGTTTTTTCAAAGCGACCATTTTGCGAACCAACCACAGTGTTTAAATATTATACTGAGCGACCATCATAAGCGACCATTTTGCGAAACAACAACACACAGTGTTTTAAATATTTAATTGCATGTCAATAGCAGCAGCAATACCAACTTAAACAACACAGGAACTAACAATCCATTTGTTTATATATTATTGGATCCACTGCATCAAAAAGGACATCTACAAATATAAAAAGGTACGTGGTATATTTCAGTGGTACACATTCAAATAAGATTAGTGAAAGTGAAAAGTGATCGAGTGATATTGTGAAAAAATTAAATACAAAGTTTGTTGTACAAATAGCCCATTTGCCCATCAAGTATTGCTTGCCGAAGACGGTAAATAATATTTGACACGGCTTAAGGGTCTTCGCTGTTGCTTTATTGCACACAATTATTTGTACAAACAGTGTTTGGGATTAATTTAATAGAAAAGTGCAAGTAATTTTTCAAAAATAAATTAATTCAATATACATTTATATGACTTGCACTGCTCTGTTATTAACAGCCCACAACAACAACACTGCACTGTGTATTTAACCTCACTTTTGGGTTTGGTTCATCACAGTTGAATTTAAGAAAAATTAGTTTCACAAAAATCACTCAGCTTCTACATTCAATTCACTTTTAAAACAAAACAATTTAATTTGAGCATTTATTTAGTGGACGGAACATTTTTCCTCCAACTCTTGCTCAGTTTTTCACTTGCGTTTGCTTTGAATCAATACTGTGCTACATACATATATAACCGCCTAGCAGACACCGTAATTGAATTCGACATCGAATTCTTAAGCAAACGCACAAGCGAGCACTCCAAAAATTCGCTGAAAATTCAGCAGCAGGAGTTGAAGTCCATGTGGGATAAAGCCAAAGCTGCTTTCGATGATCTGCTAGTGGCCGAGGACATTACCGCTAAAGACGTTACTGCAATTAGAAAGAAAAATAAATCATGCTATACCGTTTTTGTGCGGTGCATGACAAAAATTAATGACCTGTCGGAAAAATTTGAGAAGGCAGAGAAGGAGAACGATGCTGCCTTCACGCCACGCAATTTGCATTTAGCACCTTTTGATACTGATATATTCAAAGGTGATTTTTTGTCATGGCCAACTTTTCGTGACATATTCACGGCCATTTATATTCTAAATAAAAGCCTGTCGCCAGTACAAAAATTATATTATCTCATACAAAAAACCCAAGGTGAAGCCAGAGAAATCGTTAAGAAATGCGAATTGACGAATGATGGTTTTGATATAGCTTGGAAAAATTTGTGCGACAGGTATGAAAATAAAATAATATTAGTCAACACTCAATTAAAGATTCTTTTCAACCTTCAATCAGTCGAAACTGAATGCGGCAATTCAATAAAAAGATTACAAAGGGACATAAATAATTGCATATCCTCGTTAGTAAGTCATCATATTGACATATCTAATTGGGATCCAATTATTACATACTTATGTTCAACTAAGCTTCCTGACGTGACCCTTTCGCTATGGGAACAGTCCGTAGAAAACAAGACAGAAACTTCCAAGTGGGCGGATATGGACCGATTTCTGACAAATCGTTTTCAAACGTTAGAATCAGTCTCAGGTTTAAGAGGTATAAAGAGTACAAAACCTCAAAGAGTACAAAACTCAAAGCAGGCCTCTGAACATCCCCCAAAGAAACTTGGCGCTTTCCAAGCAAGTGTAGCTAAAGGCACTTGTAAAATGTGTCAAAGCAATGATCACAAAATTTATGCGTGTTCAAAGTTCAAAAATTTGAACACCAATGAAAGACTTGCTTTCATAAAAAGAAATCACTTCTGCCTAAACTGTCTGTCATCGGGGCATTCAGTGTCAAAATGCACAAGTGCGTACAATTGCAGCAACTGCCATTTAAGACATAATACCCTTCTGCATTTACAGACAAGTAAGGCAAAACTTACACAGGTAAATAATTCTGCAGATTCATCAGATGAGCAACCGCGCACTTCAAGGCAAGCTCAATCTCAAAATAAATCTGCAAAACAAAAAAAGAAGCAAAATAAAACTACTGTAAAATCTAATTTTATTAATACCAGTAAAGGGGTTTTACTAGGCACAGCTCGCGTCACCATTCATTATAATGGTACAGATTTTTCGGCCAGAGCTCTCATAGATTCGGGATTTGAATGCTCTTTTATCACTGAAAGACTCAGACGAAGAATCAACCTGCCAACTCGAAAGATGCATGCTCAAGTTTCGGGTATCAATAATTCAGTTTCTGCGCAGGTAAAAGAGGCATGCGCCATTCAGTTGCGGTCCCCAGTTGATGCTTTAGTTTTAGTTCTACCACATTTGACAGGTAATTTGCCAACATGCGATGTTAGTGCATTAACACAACAAGCATTCCCTGATCTAGTGCTTGCGGATAAACGTTTCTTCGTGAATGAGCCAGTTGATCTTGTTCTGGGCGGGGATATTTATCTGCAAATCATATTAGACGGTATCAAAAAAAATATTCTTAGCACTCTTTTAGCTCAAGAAACTGTCTTTGGTTGGATACTGACTGGTCGTGCTGATGCAGCCAGTCCAACCAATCATAATCGGGTATCCTTTTACAATGAAGTGGCTTTAGACAAGCAGCTAAGGTCATTTTGGGAGCTCGAAGACACGCCGAAAGCTAAAGCCTCCACGTTAGAAGATACATTTTGTGAGGAATTGTATCAACGTACAACGCACCGGAATTCTGACGGAAGATACATTGTGTCGCTTCCGTTCAGGTCAGAATTCCCAGGAGAGATAAATCTAAGTCCATCATTAAGAATAGCGTGCTCTCAATTCTATAAAAATGAAACCCGACTTAGAAAAAATCTCGATTTACAGAAAGAGTACAATATACGAATACGAGATTATGGGGCATATGTCAAAATTAGATTCAATTCAATCGGCCAATGCAGTCGATAATTACTATTTACCACATCATGCAGTAATAAAAGAAGAAAGCATCTCTACCAAAGTTAGAGTTGTTTTCAATGCTTCTTCACGCTCTTCAAATGGTGTCAGCCTGAACGATGTTCGTCTTCCTGGTCCTGTGCTTCAGGCTGATCTACCAACATTAATTCTTCGCTGGCGACTTTTCAGATACGTCTTCAATAGCGATATTGAGAAGATGTATAGGCAAATCCTAGTAGATCATAATCATACAAGATACCAGAGAATAGTTTTCCGCTCAAGTCCAGATGATCAAATCAGTCTGTATGAGCTCAAAACAGTGATATTTGGTATCAATTGTGCTCCTTATCTAGCAATAAGGACTTTACTTAAACTGGCTGATGATTCCGAAAAATCTCATCCAATCGCTTCAAATATCCTACGAAAAAATATGTATGTCGACGACGTGCTTTCGGGAGGGCATACTATTGCATCTGCGATCAGAGCAAGAGATGAAATTTCCAGGGTTTTAAGTTCAGCTGGTTTTCCATTACGAAAATGGACTTCAAATTCCAGTAAAATATTACAGGGTATTCCCAAAGCTCATCTACTGAGCGAAGATTTCTTAGAATTTGAAGACTCAAGTAGTGTAAAGGCGCTCGGTATTAGGTGGAATGCTCATTCCGATCAGTTTTACTTCATAGCAAACCCTATAGAAGAAAACACCGAGCCCACAAAAAGAGCGATACTATCTACTATCGCAAAACTCTTTGACCCATTAGGGTGGCTAGCTCCAACAATTATCGTGGCAAAAATGATCATGCAAAATATCTGGTTGGAGGGTACTGGCTGGGATGAAACCGTTTCGTCTTCAACATTAGACAGGTGGAAAAATTTTACCAATACGTACAAGGAGATCGACAAAATACGAATACCAACAGAAAAGGTCGAAATCCACGGATTCTGCGACGCCTCCGAGAAAGCGTATGGTGCAGCCATGTATTTGAGAGTGGAAACCAACGACGGCATATTTGTGAATCTGCTTTTGGCAAAAACAAGAGTAGCTCCAGTCAAAACCATCTCACTTCCTCGACTGGAACTTTGCGGTGCTGTATTATTAGCGGAGATAACCGAATCTATCTGCGCTAACCTTGATTTAGGTCAACAAAACATCCATCTGTGGACAGATTCGACAATCGTACTGGCTTGGATACGAAAACCTCCGTGCTCATGGTCAACTTTCGTTGCGCATCGAATTACAAAAATCGTCGAAAAAGTTGGAAGTTCATCGTTGTATTATGTGGATTCAGGTACAAACCCAGCAGATTTAGCCAGTAGAGGAATACTAGCCGAGGATTTAGTCAACAACTCTCTGTGGTGGCAGGGTCCTTCTTGGCTCCAAGAAGAGAAGGAAAAGTGGCCAACACAAGATTTGGATTTTAACAGGAATATTGAAGAAAAACGCGTACAAGCACATGCAACCGCAATTTCAAGCAATATTAATGATATTCTCAATAGGTTTTCAAATCTTCCTAGGGCTTTAAGAGTTATCTCATATATACTCAGGTTTTTTCATAGAACGCATTCTAAAACGAAAGATTGTAGTCAACCTGAATCTTATTTAATTTCCTCAGATGAAATTAAAACTACAACAACCTGTTTAATAAAACTTGCTCAGAAGCAATATTACGGATCAGAGATTTCAAGTTTGCAATCCAAAACACCAATTGGATCTAAAAGCGAAATACTTTCGCTCACTCCATATCTTGATGAAGACGAAGTAGTGAAAACGGGTGGACGACTTGGTGCATCCAAAGATACTACCGAATCTGAACGCCATCCCATAATACTTCCGTACAATTGTAGGTTTACACGTCTGTATGTTCAGTTTGTCCATGAAATGTCTCTCCATGGTGAAAACCAATTAATGCTGCGCATCATTAGAACTCAATACTGGATTCCAAAAGTTAATTCATAATTGTAAGATCTGCACGATCTTCAAGAAACGATCGCAAAATGAGCTCATGGGAATTCTACCTCAAGAACGCACCACATTTTCGCGTGCATTTACCAATACAGGGGTAGATTTCGCAGGGCCTTTCGATATTAAGAGTTACAGTGGGCGCGGGTGTCGTACCTCAAAGGGTTACGTTTGTTTGTTCGTTTGCTTTTCTACTAAGGCCATACATTTAGAAGCCACTAGTGATTTGAGCACTTCCTCGTTTCTAGCCACTCTTTCAAGATTCGTAGCTAGACGAGGATGTCCAAGAAACATTTATTCGGACAATGGAACAAATTTTGTCGGTGCATCACGTGCATTAAAAACTGAATTTAAGGAATTTCTTGCCGATGCAAGAAACCAAACCCTGTCAAAATATTCCCATCAGGCATTAAATTGGCATTTCATACCAGCAGGAGCTCCACACATGGGAGGACTATGGGAAGCGGGAGTGAAAAGTTTTAAAAGCCACTTCAAAAAAGTGGCCTTAAACAACAAATTCACTTTTGAGGAATTTAACACATTGTTATGTAGAATTGAGTCGTGTCTCAATTCTCGCCCTCTTAGCCCCGCTTCAAATGAACCATCTGACCTTGAGCCTCTAACATCAGGACACTTTCTGATTGGCGGACACCTATTAGCACCAGCGGAAATCAGCGTTGATGAAAATACTGCCTCAATAGTCAATCGCTGGCAGAAACTCAAGGCATTACATCAAAACTTCTGCAGAAGATGGAAATCAGAATATCTTTCGGAACTACAGAAACGGATAAAATGGAAGCATCCTAAATCAAATATGCAAGTCGGAGATATGGTGGTTATACGGGAAGACAATCTTCCTCCCAACGAATGGAAATTGGGGCGTGTGATAAGGTTACACCCTGGTTCAGACAACCGGGTGCGCGTTGTGGACATAAGAACTGAAAGGGGGCAAGTAACAAGACCACTTGTCAAACTAATATTACTACCACCCTATACCGCGGAAACCGAAAACAAGTCAGACCCTAATCTTCAGCAGTAACGCTACAATTGGAGTTACAAAATCTCCACACAACAGCAAAACTTCTCCTAACCAAAACGAAGCAACTTCAACAAAGTCACAGTGGAAACAAAAATTTCTTTTTTTTGATGCAGCCTAATGTTACATATGTACACAATGGCTATGTGCATTGGACAGCATGGGAAAAAAAATTCGGGTCAGCTTAAGCAATCAAAAAAAAAAGTTCGTGGTGTCGCAAACCACATACCTATTAAATAATGAAATTTCCCTCAAATAATTATTTTCCTTGTTCTTTCGCCTAGTGCATTATATATAGGGGTCCTCACATAAACATAATTTTTTTGTTTTTGTTACGAAGAAACGAGAAAAAGGATAGTACAATGGCAAAGGCAACGTTACTTAAATTAAACAAAGCGCTGCCAATTCCATTGCATACACCCGTTTTTATCGAAATAAAAATAAAACAAAAATAAAATAAGTAAAAAACAAAAATTACGGAAATAAAAATTTTTCAATTAAGGACACCCTAATATAATGCACGGCACATAGCACAATTCCTTTTTACTTTTCGAAGTAAGAAGTTTAAATAGTAAACAAAAAGGAAAAGAACAAAAAAAAAAACATTTTTTTCTAACAACAAAAAAAAACAGAGGAGAAATTTCGGGTTGCTCGGTTCACCCTAATGCAACATACTGCAATTAAGTTTTTACTTTTCGAAGCAAAAACCAACACAAAAAAACACTTAAAAGAAAAATTTTTTCTTTCACAATAAAAAAAAAAAAACCACTGCACACCCTACCACACATGTCGTCACTCCACGATCGCCTGATTTTATTGCGAATCGTATCGACATCAAACACAATTACACACTTTTTCACACAACTTGTTGCTCTGCTTATTGGAGGATTTTTACATGACCTTTCATAGGTATTTATTATCACATTCTTTTTTTTCCTCTTTTTATACTTTGCAACATGTATATATCAGGCATGCTTAACCAACGAAACGATATCATTTCGTTACGATAATCAACGTTAATAAACGAAACGAACTCATTTCGTTTCGTTTATTAACGTTAAGATCGTCAAATTAACGAAATGATTTCGTTTCGTTTTCTGCCATATCAAAACGAAATCAAATCGTTTATGTTGATTATTAATTTAAAACTATGCTGGCAAAGCTGATTGATGGCGGAGTCATTAAGGGTGAAAGCATTAGCCAAGCTGATTGCAACTTTTCTCTTGAATTTTGACAGTACGAACATTTCTCAGAGTATTTTTGACATTACCACCAACGAATTACACAAACAAATTACATAGAGTTTGTGTGTGTATGTGCGCTCGTTGTTGCCACCTTACGGCTTCACCATGGCTGTAGCATTGCCAGCACAATTCAAACATAAAGTATCACGTTTTTGTTAACGTTTTTAACGTTAACGAAAGCTTTTCGTTTCGGTTAAAAACGAGATACAATTTATTTTGATAATTTCTTTATCGATAATATTTCGAAGTGTTTCAACGGAAACGGTGGAAATTTTTTGATAAACGATTAGCTTAACGTTAAGGTGCATCCCTGGTATATATATATGTACATATGTATATTTTGTTTCACTAAACCACTTCACAAACACGAAATAAACACAAAATTTTCGCGATTTACATTTTCGCCCGCACGCGCACTATTTTTCTTGCAATTACAATTATATTGCAATCACAAAACCGAAATCACACGCGCCACGTTTTTTTTTTCGTTTTTCGTTTTCATTAATTAATCCGGAACTGAAGTTAGTGAAACATGCAATATATCGATATTGCAGACAATCGATACTCTAGTAAGGTAGCATAAGGGTGTTGACACATCATCAATGATCCGTAAGGCTGCATGCATCACATATGGAAAAGCATGACGTAGACATTTACATTTTTGAGAAACGAGTTAGTAATCAAAAATAAATGCTATAAATGCTGGGAAATATATAAATGAGACATTGTTTTAGAAAATCTTTCCTGTAATGTTTGGTTTAGCGTTGTTTCTGTCTTGAGGGTCCGAGGGTATCATTTGCAAAACAAATGGATATCAATTATTCTACAATACGATACATCCATAGGGGATTTATGTATCACCAGTTTTACCCTGCTTCCACCAACAACCCCTTATAAGGTGAAATCTACAATTACCTTGTCAGAATTGCTCGCCAACCGAAATACGCTCGCTACGTCGATGAAATTAGAACAACTCATTTTCCTTTTCAGAAAAATGACGCGATTCACTGCAATTCGCAAAACATCTGAGGCTAAGGGGTTCTCTCTGGCCTGCCGCTTATGCGAAAAGAAGCACCCACTTAGGGTGTGTCCGATATCCCGCGATAGTACGCCGGAAAGAAGGTGGTATTTCGTAATCAAAAAACGCTATTGCACCAACTGCCTATCCTCTTTGCATAGTGCCGCACACTGCACACATGAGGGGAGGTGCAAGAAGTGCGAAGACGACCACCACACCATGCTGCACATTGAGGACGTGCAGGACACGACGCGGCGGCAACGCAATCCCTGGAGACGCAGCAGGCCACAAAGAACCACCGAGGAAAGCGACACCCTCTCCATAATTGCATCCGAGGTCGAAACAGAGTCCTCTGGAGCGGAAACGTCCGCTTTCCGCCCGGAGGTCTCACGTGGAGTGGAATCATCGGAATTCCACCCACTTTCTACGAGCGGATTGGAAATGAAAACTTTCCAACCGCGCCGTTTTCGACCTATGCTTCGACATGAGGTGATCGCGAGCGGATTGGAAATGCAAACTTTCCAACCGCAGAAGAATAGCTACCAAGGGAAAAGCAAAAGGAATCGACGCAAGCAGCAAGCGCATCATAGTCGCGCCGCAAGGAGAGTGGAATCACCTGCATTCCACCTCCATCCAACGAGTGCCTTCCGGGCTGGGACGGTTGTCAGCCCACGTGCGCCGCCGCAGCTGATCCAGTGCCTCACGTCGGTTGCACCTACGGCCGTTGTTAAGATTGAGTCGGGTGGACGCTTGCACCTGGTTCGAGCTATACTCGATCCATGCGCTGCGACGTCCATCATCGCGGAAGAGCTCATCCGCCGACTCGGCCTTGATGTGACGATTCTGGGGGAACGGCGTGGGTGCTTCATCAAGCTGCGGGGCAAGCATGGGCAGACGGCAACCGTCACCACTTATGCTGTGGCGTTGCCTCATTTCCGGAGGCAAACCCCACTAACGAGCCTGGACGCAACGGTAGCCACACCATATGCCAACATCAGGCTCGCAGACCCGCGGTTCTACGTCGCCGCCCCAGTCCAAATGGTGCTCGGTGCCGACGTGGTCCCAAAGGTTATGCTGGGCGCCATACCAGCCGGAACTTTGGGGCCCCTGTTGGCACAGAACACCATCTTTGGCTGGGTATTGTCTGGCGCCTGCTAAATTGATTTATATATATATATTAATTGCATTACTATTACTATACTATACTTTTCTTACACAAAAAAAAACATAATTGAATTTATAGTAAATTTGAATACTTTTATATATATACTTTTTACAAAAAAAATGAATTTTAAATACTGCTTATGCATACACATAAGCAATGACGTATTTTATACATAAATGTATGTAATTTGAAAATAAATGTGCCACTGAATTAGAACCATGTGTACCTTCATTTACTATTTTACAATTTTCTCCTTTAGGTGGCTCAAGCGGAACTTAAGCTGAAAATAGTTGTAAACTTAATTTAAGCAAATTCTGCGAACCAGCGGCGGAATATGTCCAAATAGATCTTGCGTGTCGCAAGGGGGCCGGCATGTTTAGGCCGACAGCCCAAACTCCAAACATAAAAGGTCGCCCTCGCATTTTTTCTTATATTGGGTAACAGTGCCAGTCAAATTGTTTATGTTAACCATACAAATGAACATCGCTGGAATAAATAAACAGTTTGACTGGCAAGCGGTATTGACCTGTTATGTTCTTTTACTTCACTTGTTTTCACACATCAAGGAGAAAGGACGTATCCCGTCGCAGTTTCCAGCTTCAACCAAAAGGTAACCTAAAAAAATATATATAATTAATTTTTGTGCACAATCTTTATTTCGAATAAAGATATTATATTTAAATTCAAATTCTAATACCAAACTTTTTCTTCTTTTCTACATTAAATCTTGACCGGCACCATCCCTGGGCTGTGGCCCGGCCAAGACAAGCCGTTATACGCCAATTACACGGCTCAAGTATCCTTGTGCCAAGGATTTGCCCGGTGTGTGCACTGGTTGCGCTATTTGCGCAAAGAACTGCGCTAAAATCAAAACGATTTTGATATTTACGCATGTCTGCAAATATTGCACATGCTTTTTTCTTCGTATGGTAAACCTTACACAGTTTACCTGGGGTTCCTGATAATATAGCATCAGTAATTATTGCTTAAAAATGTTAATATCGAAGGCGCAAGGACCATCTCTAGCTTGTAACAGGAATTCACACAAATTCAATAATAAATAATAATTTTTGTATACAATTAGACCACATGTTTCATTTGTTGCGCTAGTTGAAAAATGAATATTGTTCAGTGCTGAAATGAGTTGAGCTGGTCTTGCAATTAAAATATATATTTTATAAATACAATGGAAAATAAACGCTTCTGTGCGAGTTTTTCGACTTATACCGTGAATTACCAGCACTGTGGAAAATAAATAGTGAATTTTTATACAATTAATGCCTTTTTTATACAATTAAAATACATGTTTCATTTGTTGCGCTGAATATTGCGCAGTGTTTTTGAGCCGTGTATGTCAAAATTTTCATTTGCACAAATTTCGTCGTTTTATATTTGCGCATGGTTTTGTGTCATGTATGGGCCGTATTAGCGCAGAAATCCTGCGCGCATGCCATTTGAAACATATCGAAATACAAACTTTTCTCTGATTTTTGAAAAATAGTAGAGCGAGATGTATTTTAGAAACCGTTATAGTAGCAAACATATCAGTTTGTGCTAACACATACACAATCAACATATTAATGCAACTAAATTTACTCATTACTCAAATCATTTGTAGTAAGTATGCTCGCTACCTTGAATGTATGTTCCACCGTTGCCATTCGCGCAATTTTTTTTGTTCCAAAAGTGTATCATTCCTGAAAAAATGTATCAATTCGTTTTAATAGATTGATACATAGTTTTTGAGTCATTTCGTCTGAATTTTATATAATGTGTGGAACAAAATTCTGAAATTAATAATATTTAAAACAAAGTATCACCGCACTATTTTGGCTAAACGGATCACACAACTGAATTTTATAAAATTTTACCAACGCTCAGTTTTAAATAAATGTCGCTGTTATAAAGGTTTTTCTATTTAACATATCGAAACGCGTTTATTTAAACGGAATTATTGTTTATACGTTTTTTAACAAACACTACTTATTTTAAACAAAACTAATACCAATTGTTTTTGTTTTTATCGGCCTATTGATAAATGATTCAAGGTTCGATTTGAGCTCAAGGCCAGAACAATAATTTTTTTCCTAATGGTAATTATTGTTATTTTTTTAATTTTTCTAAATTTGAAAATTTGTATTTTGTTTTTGTATAGCTGTATAGCTAAATGGTTAGCGCAGCATGCCTAAAGCGTATTGATGATGAAGGCTTAGCACCATTCGAAATGGATCTATCTGCGCAGCTATGGCAGGTTGTCTGAAAAATTTTCTACTTACTATTCCAAAAACAAAATACAATTTTTCAAATTTAGAAAAATTAAAAAATAACAATAATTATCATTAGGAAAAAAATTATTGTTCTGGCCTTGAGCTCGAATCAAAACTAATACCAACAAAATAATTATGTAGAAGAAATACGGTTTATCTATATATATAATATAGATATAAAGGAAAAAAATAAATGTCATTCTAAAATTTGATTTACTATAAAACTGCATATTCAAACATTTTTTAGAAATCTTACTGAAAATTTGTAGTTCCCATGACAGGGACAGAGCTTCAATCTTCCAAAATAAAATGTATACATTTTAGATTTTTTGTATATTTGTATCCACTCATTAAAAATGTATTCAAATGTATACAATTGTATTCAAATGGCAACCCTGGCATGCACATTGTAGATATCTGTTTTCATATGTACGCACTAGGGTAGATCTCCTGCTATCTCATGCTATTAGAAAATATTGTTTAGGACAACGAAAAATTTAGCCTGTCAAAATTGTAGGTTTTAATTTTAATGTCAAGAGGTGCATCATGCGAATCTAGTTTTCTCTTACAAATTACATGGGGCATTTTTATTCGATGTGTACTTACGCTTTAATGACGTTTACTTAATGATCCGTTCTTATAGCGTTTTCTTTTCTGGCAAAAGTGTTATGATTTTTGTACGCGGCGCAAGAGTTGTAAATATATTTTGTTCTATTCTAAAAAGCAGGTAACGCCCTTACGGGGTATTTCGTTCTTTTGTGTAATTGTTGCCTGCTCGCAACGCAAAAGCGTTACACTTTTACCCTGCAAAAAGTGGCGGTGTGGCAGAACAAACCTGCTAAACCAGCTGATCGTGGCAATTTATTTTCATAACTTCACAAATTTTTAGCGACGAAAATTGAAATGAAGGAAATAATTCTGTGTGCGTTTTTGAAAATCAGCTAATACACGGGGTAGCCATTTATGTTCTTTGCATGCACTATAAATGTTGAACATTTTCTGGGGTAGGAGTAACTCTATTAAGGCTTTACCATTTACTTAGAAAACATTTATTTCAGAAAAGAAAACTCTATTATTCTCCTGGAATATATGGCAAAAATGCGTAAGTTAGTCTTAAATTTTTTTTTTTTAATGAACATGGCTTCTCAGCTGCTTGAAACTCACACTCTGCTTTACTCAAATTTAATTAGCTTCACCACTGCATAACCAGAATTATTCTTATGAGCCTAAGTCAATGGTTCAAAGTTTAGGAAAAATATGCAGATCTATGCATTTGTGGTTGACATTCAACCCAGAATATCTAACAAACGATTCGTCTTAGTGAAAAATCTCTTTAGACCTTTTTTGTAGATCGTCCAATTTTTTATACGAATGGGTATTGCTCATCATTTAAGACCCAGTCGTTAAAACGCAGGTACACTTCAAATAAAAAATCAAAACCATCCCATATAATTTTGTATGGAGAAACTAAAATCGCGATGAGGCACTTCTTAACATGTCATTGTTCTGTTACATTTTGTTGACTGACCAATTTTTATGTTAAGAATTCCATTGAAGTAAATTGAAAATTACATGTGAGTTAACGAGTGTGTGGCAAATTTTGTGAGCAGTATTTTGAATTTTTCCCTCAGTGAAAAGGAAAGAAAAGTGTCAAAATCGTGGCTACTTCCTAAAAAGGACCAAAATTGAAAAAAGGAACCAACGGACCAAATGGGGAAGGGACCAAATTGGCAACAGTAGTGTAGCAAGTATGCGCGCTAACATGTATGTATGTACAGTTGTGAACACGAAAATAGCAATGAAATTCTAAATGGTATGATTTTCACATTATAGCTGTATTTTTGTACATACATATGCACTCAAACATTATATGGACTGCTTAAGGTGTAATTTTATCTATTATGAAATTTTTGCGCCTAAAATTAGTACTGCTAAATTGCGGTATGCATTATACTCAGTTGCAACTGAAATGTGTCTCTCCGTTTTATCTCTGCGTCATTCACCACTTCTATGACCGAAAAAGGGTGTGTGTCCACTATTAATTGTAACCGATTCAGCTATAGGTTATACACTATGACCAACAGAGGTGCGTGCCTCCGCTCTTCAGAACAACCCGTTTTGTAGCAAGTTATTTACCACTACTGCGAGTCTTCAATAATTGCCGCTAGATGGACCTCCTAAACATTATCTAAGCGTTTTTTTAACCACAAATGTAGATGTATATGAAGATTAAAGAAGAGCAAGATGTATTTCATAATTTATGTTCTTTAGGATGGGCCAGATATAAAAAGTAAATTTTTTTCTTTTGGTATAGTAAAAATGTTGTTGGGAGCAACGAAAAAGATGGTCCTTAAAAATTGCAGCTTTTAATTTTTATGTTAAGAAGTGCCTCATCGCCATTTTAGTTTCTCCATACAAAATTATATGGGATGGTTTTGATTTTTTATTTGAAGTGTACCTGCGCTTTAACGACTGGGTCTTAAATGATGAGCAATACCCATTCGTATAAAAAATTGGACGATCTACAAAAAAGGTCTAAAGAGATTTTTCACTAAGACGAATCGTTTGTTAGATATTCAACCACAAATGCATAGATCTGCATATTTTACCTAAACTTTGAACCATTGACTTAGGCTCTTAAGAAGAATTCTGGTTATGTAGTGGTGAAGCCAATTAAATTTGAGTAAAGCAAAGTGTGAGTTTCAAGCAACTGAGAAGCCATGTTGATTAAAAAAAAAAATTTAAGACTAACTTACGCATTTTTGCCATATATTCCAGGAGAATAATAGAGTTTTCTTTTCTGAAATAGATGTTTTCTAAGTAAATGGTAAAGCCTTAATAGAGTTACTCCTACCCCAGAAAATTTTCAACATTTATAGTGCATGCAAAGAACATAAATGGCTACCCCGTGTATTAGCTGATTTTCAAAAACGCACACAGAATTATTTCCTTCATTTCAATTTTCGTCGATAAAAATTTGTGAAGTTATGAAAATAAATTGCCACGATCAGCTGGTTTAGCAGGGTTGTTCTGCCGCACCGCCATTTTTTGCAGGGTAAAAGTGTAACGCTTTTGCATTGCGAACAGGCAACAATTACACAAAAGAACGAAATACCCCGTAAGGGCGTTACCTGATTTTTAGAATAGAACAAAATATATTTACAACTCTTGCGCCGCGTACAAAAATCATAACACTTTTGCCAGAAAAGAAAACGCTATAAGAACGGATCATTAAGTAAACGTCATTAAAGCGTAGGTACACATCGAATAAAAATTCCCCATGTAATTTGTAAGAGAAAACTAGATTCGCATGATGCACCTCTTAACATTAAAATTAAAACCTACAATTTTGACAGGCTAAATTTTTCGTTGTCCTAAACAATATTTTCTAATAGCATGAGATAGCAGGAGATCTACCCTAGTGCGTACATATGAAAACAGATATGTACAATGTGCATGCCAGGGTTGCCATTTGGATACAATTGTATACATTTGAATACATTTTTAATGAGTGGATACAAATATACAAAAAATCTAAAATGTATACATTTTATTTTGGAAGATTGAAGCTCTGTCCCTGTCATGGGAACTACAAATTTTCAGTAAGATTTCTAAAAAATGTTTGAATATGCAGTTTCATAGTAAATCAAATTTTAGAATGACAGTTATTTTTTCCTTTATATCTATATTATATATAGATAAACCGTATTCCTTCTACATAATTATTTTGTTGGTATTAGTTTTGATTCGAGCTCAAGGCCAGAACAATAATTTTTTTCCTAATGATAATTATTGTTATTTTTTAATTTTTCTAAATTTGAAAAATTGTATTTTGTTTTTGGAATAGTAAGTAGAAAATTTTTCAGACAACCTGCCATAGCTGCGCAGATAGATCCATTTCGAAGGGTGCTAAGCCTTCATCATCAGTACGCTTTAGGCATGCTGCGCTAACCATTAACTATACAGCTATAAAAAATAAAAATAAAGTATCAACATTTTTTCAGGAATGATACACTTTTGGAACAAAAAAAATTGCGCGAGTGGCAACGGTGGAACATACATTTAAGCTAGCGAGCATACTTACTACAAATGATTTGAGTAATGAGTAAATTTATTTGCATGAATATGTTGATTGTGTATGTGTTAGCACAAACTGATATGTTTGCTACTATAACGGTTTCTAAAATACATCTCGCTCTACTATTTTTCGAAAATCAGAGAAAAGTTTGTATTTCGATATGTTTCAAATGGCATGCGCGCAGGATTTCTGCGCTATCGGGTAGATATGAAAAAGTGCATATTAGGGTGGTTCGAAAAAAAATTTTGTCCAAATTCTATCCTCTGAAATGTTTCAATTTGATGTAAAAATAAAACCCTCACCAAAGTTTGGTCCTATTACTCCACCCTAAGTGGTACTCGAAAAACGGATTTCCCGCCGAGTTTTAAGGTCTTGTACAGGCTTCAAACAATTTTTATGATTTTTTTCTCTAATCATATCATTTATAAACACTCTTTAATATATTGAGATCTTAATTACGATTTTTGTCCAAAAGTCGTGGCCATTTGAAGTAGTTTTCTTTGACAAAATTGTGTAAACAGTTATTTCACACTTAAAAAGTGTATTGAAATGATAAAGCATAAATTCGCATAGCCATAACTAAAACAATATAATAATAACATAAATTCGTAATTAAGTTCGCAATACATTAAGAGTGTTTTCAAATGATATGATCAGAAAAAAATCATAAAAACTTTTTGTAACCTGACCTCAAAACTAGGCAAAACGGCACGTAAAAGATTTTCGTAAAAATTTGAGTAAATTCAAGTTTGGACAAAAAATAGTTGTTCCCATGTTAACGAAATGGGTAAATAAAATAAAAATATCGTACCCTGTAGAGTGGAGTTATAGGACCCATCTTTAGTGAGGGTTTTTTGTTTTTAATAAAATAGAAACATTTGAGTGGATAGAAATTGAAAAGTTGTTTTTCTCGGCACACCCTAAAGCACATATGTACATACATATGTACCCGTTATATGAAATCCTGCGCGCAAGCGGGAAAATACAAATACGAAATATGCACAAACTTTTCTCTGATTTTCGAAAGAAAGAAGACCGACATGTATTTCATAAACCGTTATAGTTGCAAACATCATCAACACAAAAACAATCAACATATTGATGCAACTAAATTTACGCATTACTTAAATCATTGTATGCGCGCTAACATGTACATTGTACATGTGTACATATGTATGTATGTATGTTCATACGTGTTTTCGCGAAGCGTCTGCTGGCTTCAGACTTAAGGGCCCATTACTGATACTTAGCATAGACTTGACTTGACTTGGCGTAAACTTGGCAATTTAGCACCGATTATACTCCACTTAGCGCATACACTCTGGCATCATAATCAATAAGTGTCAATCTGTATGTCAAAATGAAATGGAAACAAACAAATGGCATCTCAAAATGTAAACGTCACTTAGAACTTACATAGAAAATCAAAATTCAACAGACTTCTAAGTCAAGTTAAGTGTTGCTAAGTTTTGAGTAATCAGTAACATGCAACTCACTGATTTTCGAAAGTTATAATTTATGTTTATTAGGGTCGGCAAAATATAAAATTTAATTTTTCCTTTTGGTATAGTGAAAATATTTTTCAGGACAACGAAACACTTAGGCAATCAATAAGGTATAAATTATTGCAGTCGTTAGGGAGCTGTACGTCGTGTTGTCACGAAGTGTCTACTGGCTTCAGTCTTAAGGTAGCAGACACTGCCGTTTCTCGGAACCGGACGCAGCTTAAAATTTTTTTTTCGGTATTAAATTGCCAATAAATGTAATCACCCCTATTACGGCTGTCAATAGTGAGAAAATTAGTGTCGACGCTCATGAATTGGTATCGGCGTTGTCAACGTTGATAACTATTGATAGGTGTTGACGCTTTTTTGGTATTGGTTAAAACAATATTGAAGTTGTGTTGACGTGACGCGACACAAAGTTTGTCGACACAGTTTTTGGTGACGACAAGCGCGGCAATACAGAATTCAACTATTAAAAATTCAAAAAATAAGCTTTTTTATGATTTGTATGCTTCTTATTTATAAATTTTTTATTCAAATTCAGAAAATAGTCAAAATAACCAACAACAGTCAGTTTAGTAGAATTGTGGTAATGTTATATGGTAGCGGTGGACTGCTAAAACACGCCCAAAAAATTCAGGAGAGGTACCAAAAGACACGTATTGACCTCGATTTTAATAATCCGAATTCGGAATATAAAAATTCTACTTGCGTTAGGAAAATTTTGCAAGAACAGTTGCAAGCTTTCAAGTGGCTCATTAAAAGGTTTTTGTGAAATTTCAAGGATTTTTTATTTCCGCCTTCAGATTACTAATACCGAGGTCAATTCGGGTATTTTGATACCCCTCTCGAATTCGATTAAGTTTTCCATTAGTGCACCACGCTCTGGGAGGTAGGGAGTTGCTAATGGTGTACTAAAGAGAAATCCAATCATCTACAATATATTCACCAAAGTTCGTAAACAAATTCCTTGTGTGTATTTTGCCCGGAATGCTTAATTGTGCACTAATAGATTTCAGCAGTTATTTAGATCCACATTTTGTCCACTAAACAAAAAATTAACTCAATACAAATTGTAAATAAACAGTTGTCAAAAATATAGGGATCGTGTTTTTATCGATATCACGTCGACATCAATACATTGCCTTAGTAAATACCAATTATGCATTGACGTGACATTGATGTTGATACGACGTGATGTCGACGACGATACGAAGTGATGGTTGACGTTGACAACCGTAAAGGCTCCATTACCGATACTTAGCATAGACTTGACTTGGCTTGCGAACTGTCACTTACAGTTCTGTTAAATAAACATTGCATGTTACTGATTACTCAAAACTTAACTTGACTTAGAAGTCTGTTGAATTTTGATTTTCTATGTAAGTTCTAAGTGACGTTTACATTTTGAGATGCCATTTGTTTGTTTCCATTTCATTTTGTCATACAAATTGACATTTATTTAAAAATAAATTTCACCGCTGATTATGATGCCAGATTTTATGCGCCAAGTGGAGTAATACCACGAACAGTATTCCTTCCAAGATTCCAAGGGCTTTTGATTTCGCCCTGCAAAACTTTTTCATTTTCTTCTACTTAATATGGTAGGTGTCACACCCATTTTACAAGTTTTTTCTAAAGTTATATTTTGCGTCAATAGACCAATACAATTACCATGTTTCATCCCTTTTTTCGTATTTGGTATATAATTATGGCATTTTTTTCATTTTTCGTAATTTTCGATATGGAAAAAGTGGGCGTGGTCATAGTCGGATTTCGGCCATTTTTTACACCAATACAAAGTGAGTTCAGGTAAGTACGTGAACTGAGTTTAGTAAAGATATATCGATTTTTGCTCAAGTTATCGTGTTAACGGCCGAGCGGAAGGACAGACGGTCGACTGGGTATAAAAACTGGGCGTGGCTTCAACCGATTTCGCCCTTTTTCACAGAAAACAGTTATCGTCCTAGAATCTAAGCCTCTACCAAATTTCACAAGGATTGGTAAATTTTTGTTCGACTTATGTCATTAAAAGTATCCTAGACAAATTAAATGAAAAAGGGCGGAGCCACGCCCATTTTGAAATTTTCTTTTATTTTTGTATTTTGTTACACCATATCATTACTGGAGTTGAATGTTGACATTATTTACTTATATACTGTAAAGATATTAACTTTTCTTTTAAAATTTGAATTAAAAAAAAAATTTTTTTAAAAAGTGGGCGTGGTAGTTCTCCGATTTTGCTAATTTCTATTAAGCAGACATATAGTAATAAGATTAACGCTCCTGCCAAATTTCATCATGATATCTTCAACGACTGCCAAATTACAGCTTGCAAAACTTCTAAATTACCTTCTTTTAAAAGTGGGCGGTGCCACGCCCATTGTCCAAAATTTTACTAGTTTTCTATTCTGCGTCATAAGTTCAACTCATCTACCAAGTTTCATCGCTTAATCCATATTTGGTAATGAATTATCGTACTTTTTCGATTTTTCGAAATTTTCGATATCGAAAAAGTGGGCGTGGTTATTGTCCGATATCGTTCATTTTAAATAGCGATCTGAGATGAGTGCCCAGGAACCTACATACCAAATTTCATCAAGATACCTCAAAATTTACTCAAGTTATCGTGTTAACGGACAGACGGACGGACGGACGGACGGACATGGCTCAATCGAATTTTTTTCGATACTGATGATTTTGATATATGGAAGTCTATATCTATCTCGATTCCTTTATACCTGTACAACCAACCGTTATCCAATCAAAGTTAATATACTCTGTGAGCTCTGCTCAACTGAGTATAAAAATAGGTAGGTACTTTGTGTGAGGATGCAAAGTTTCAGGTTTTTTGTGGTCTGCGTGTAAAAACTGTGACTACGAATCACGTATTTCAACAATATATGACGTAAACATAACTATTTGATAAAATGTTTTGTATTTTGAAGCTTCTAGCCGTAAAAAAGGGGCAAAAAAATACAGTTTATATGGGGTATATAATATATGTACCACCAATCTCTATGATTTTTTCAGACAACAATATATGCTATATACGTAAGCATTTGGTGAAATTTGAAGCTTCTAGCTGTTAAAATGGGGAAGAAATTGCGCAAAGTTTCTTATCTGAACAATCGGTTGTATGAGATATATACTATATATACCACCGATCTCAATGATTTTTTCAGACAACAATATATGCTATACACGTAAACATTTGGTGAAATTTGAACATATCTAAACGATTTTTAAGATAAATATAAAATAAAAAATAGGTAGGTACTTTGTGTGAGGATGCAAAGCTTCACGTTTTTTGTGGTCTGCATGTAAAAACTACGACTACGAATCACGTATTTCAAAAATATATGAAGTAAACGTAACTATTTGATGAAACTTGATGAATTTTGAAGCTTCTATCCGTAAAAAAGGGGCAAAAATTACAGTTTGTATGAAGTATATAATATATATACCACCGATCTCTATGATTTTTTTAGACAAAAATATCTGCTATATACGTAAGCATTTGGTAAAATTTGAAGCTTCTAGCTGTTAAAACGGGGAAGAAATTGCGCAAAGTTTCTTATCTGAACAATCGGTTGTATGAGATATATACTATGTATACACCCGATCTCAATGATTTTTTCAGACATCAATATATGCTATACACGTAAGCATTTGGTAAAATTTGAAGCTTCTAGCTGTTAAAATGGGGCCGAAATCGGAAAAAAAAATATATATACTATATATATAATATATATGCCATCATATATATATTATATATATCACCGATCTCTATGATTTTTTGACACAACAATATATACTATATACGTAAGCAATCGGTGAAATTTGAAGCTTATAATTTTTAGTTGGGCCAAACTCTTTTTTAAAATGTTTGCTGGGTAGGAGTTGCTTCGGCCGATAGATTAGTAAAGAAAAACCAAAAAGTTTTTACTTTTTACCTCTATGCATTTCGGCGCTTTCGCGTCATCATCAGGATGGTCTACATTTATTTTAAAAAACAGAAACATGAAAACACAAAATGAAATATAAGAATACAGCACAATCAATAGACATAAAAATTAACATTTGGAACTTTACTCACATTAATTTGATTAATTTGTTAAATTACAAAAACATCACATATTAACATTAAACATATTGTTTTTATATTATTATTTGTTTAAATGTTTGATGACAGCTGTGTAAGCGCTGTTTGTGTTGTCCACGTCTTCTTTAAAATTCATTACGTTAGTGAGTTGCTGTTGAATTCGGAGACTTTCCAGTGTCATCCGCCTTTTTTCTCTTCTCTCAACATCCAAAATCCTAGCGTTCGCCAAATCAGCTGTGTGTTCGTTTTCGATCAGGTGTTGAGAAAGCGCTGTTGTTGTTTTGTTGTTTTTGTTAACACTTATTGCAGTTATTGTTGTTGTTACCTATGCATTGGATTTCGTAGACTACGTTGCTTTGCTGTTCCTTGTCTATCCTGTCTTTTGTTTTTGTAAAGATTTTCCTTAGTGTATTGTGCGGTTTATAGGCAAAATTTATGTCGTCATTTTTCATTATTTTTCTTAGCGCTTGATTGCCGGTTAGGCCAGGCACATATTTAACGCCGATGTATTTTTTGTTGGTATTTGCTTCGGTTAGCTCATTTGCAATATTAGGTTGGCTAATTTTTTCGTAGTATTATTTAGTAAATTTTCTATTAACTTATTGGGGTAGTTATTTTTAAATAGAATACTTCTTATTAACTTCTTATTTTCTTCAGTGAATTCATTATCGCTTAGGAGGTATATTTTTCTTATTAGGCTGGTTGCCGTATTTATTTTTTGTTTCCATGGGTGATTTGAATGAAAATTAATAATTCTACCCGATGATACCGTCTTTGCATACCAGTTAAGAATCAAGTTCTTATTTCTTCGATGTATTACCACGTCTAGGAAGGCAATTCTGTTGTTTTGTTCTATTTCCTTTGTAAATTGTATTTTAGTATGCTGTGCGTTAAAAATTGTCAATATGTCTTCCACGTCTTTGGTTTTTACAATAGCGAATATGTCATCTACATATTTGGCTATGTATTTGACATATATGTCTTTACTTTTTAATTCAGCGATGCTGTCGTCCAAAACTTTATCAAGTACGATATCTGCAATGGTTGGAGATAGTGGGTTGCCCATTGGCATTCCGTAAATTTTTTGATATAAAGTTTTATTGTATGTGAAATAATTATTATCGCGCAAGCAGAAGTCAAGTATCGCCTGGAATTGTTTCTTATTTATTTTCGTGTATTTCTCCAACTTATCCCATTTCTGCATTATAATACGTATTGCGAAATGTATTGGTATATTTTTAAAAAGGGATATTACGTCGAATGAGATCAAAAGCTTATAGCTGTTAAAATGGGGTAGAAATTGCGAAAAGTTTCTTATCTGAACAATCGGTTGTATGAGATATATACTATATATACAACCGATCCCTATGATTTTTTCAGACAACAATACAACATTCATTCATTAATTTTATTCATTATTATCCTGTGCAATCTTAAATTTATACAATTCATAAAACAGAAGTATACTTATATATATAAAATTAGCAAAAGATAACAGTTAATGGTGTTTAGTGTCCAAATAACACGACAGAGATAACACCATTTCCTTAAATAACTATAAATCTATGCTGTACATTGTGGGGTGCAATACAAAATCTATGTAATGAAGAAGAAATATTTACAGAAGTTGAAGAATTAAACAAATTCCAATTTACAAGTGTGCTTACTACGAAAGAATTATACAGAGGTAGTGAAAGACAAAAAATATAATGAAAAAACTAGTAATTATATTATATTATATTATATTAATTAATTATAAAATTTGTTAAATTTTAAAATTTTTAAAGGGAAATACTTTACGTAACAGGCCGCAACAGAACTTCTATATCATCATGATTCAAACAAAAGAGCCATAATTTCACCTCCTTCAAGAAAACGGATAGTCTCCTAATGCTTTGTATAGCTTCGGGAAGCTTATTGAAAACCATGCAGGACACTATTGTGTAGAAGTTGCGAAACAGGGTGGTACGAGAAGCAGGAACTACAACATTTCAATGTGAGCTGCTTCTTAGCCTTTGTGGGGGTTATATTGGACTACGTAGATACCCACAACTCATAAAAAATATTTTTAAAACTTTATAGAAATACAAGTGCCTCACAGGCAGAATATTTAACCGTTTAAAAAGGTTCATAGTGTGTGATAGGCGGTTCGCGTTACATATTCTTCTTATGAGACATTTCTGCAGAATTAAGAGCGGACGAGTTTTAATATTATACGCACTTCCCCAGCAACTTATACCATGTTGTAATTTAGATTGTACTAGTCCAAAATACACCATTTTCAGCACACTGCGTTAATATAGTTTTTTAAGACGATAAAATGAGCGCAGAGTGGATAACAGATATTGCTTCATAGTAGAGATATGGGACGACCAACTCAAATTTTGATCTATTATAACACCCAGGTACTTAAAATTGGATACCACTTCGATCTTAAAGCATTTTCCGTCGCAGTCAAATTCAGGTGCATAGCCAACTCGAGACCCCTGAGTATAAAGTTCATACCGCATACAACTTGCAGAATGAAAAGTAATATCACTGCTTGGCACTTCCTTGCCTGAGAGGCTGAAATACATCAGCTTCGTCTTATTGCTAACAATCAGCTTATGAGAAGCGAACCATTGCCTCAGCAGGTGCACATCATGATTTATATCCGCAAAAAGATGAAATGCATTGTTT
Organism: Eurosta solidaginis; assembly: GCF_040869045.1. NCBI lineage: Eukaryota > Metazoa > Arthropoda > Insecta > Diptera > Tephritidae > Eurosta > Eurosta solidaginis. The sequence goes on from NC_090324.1 coordinate 167,035,702, forward strand.
GTCGCATATGCAATAGCCAAGTCATCTGCAAACGCAGTGACTTTACCCAGGAAAGTTATTGAAAATATAGAATTTATATAAATTAAAAATAAAACTGGACCAAGGACTGAACCTTGAGGGACCCCCAAATCCATCGATCTAGCTGTGCTTAAAGAAAGAAAAGTTCCTGATTTAAACGAGTTTCTTTATGCAACCTGCTTGTAAGACGGTTCACGCGCTTCCGGAGACGACTGTTACTGGAATGTTTGTAACTTTTAGCTCGTAGTTTATTTTTTAGCTAAATTTTTTTGAGTAAATTATGGTTAATCCAGGGCTTGAGAATCACATCCGAACGCTTTGGAAAAGTTACAGAACTGGATTTACTTAAGTGAGCTTCAAGCGTAGACAAAAATAAATTGTACGCCTTGCTTATGCCTTGCTTATGTCCTGTTCTGCGTAAACATTTTCCCACTTTTCATAACGAAGTGATATCAGAAGATCTCTGAAATAAATTTTCCTGACAGCTGTCATCCTCTTACGGTTATTATTACGAATAAAATTTAAACAAGTAATTTGCAGACCGATCATATAATGGTCGGAAACTCCCAGATCAAGGTTTAAAGCCACACATGGGCAAAAAGTAGAATCATCGAAGCGTCCGTATATATGGTCTAAGCATGTGCCAGAGTCAGGTCGAGTAACACATTTAATAAGCGATGACAAATCATGACTTGCCATTAACTCAAGATGATTATCTAAAGCAGAGTTGTTGCCGAATAAATCAATATTGAAATCTCCTAAAATAACTAGATTTGTTGTTTTAACCTCTTCTAAAAACGATGAAAACTCTTCATAAAATGAATATAAGGGAACAGAGTGAAGTCTGTACACACAAACGAGGCTCAGTAGCTTATCACATACTTTCATATCTATTTTCATAATATCCGCATGGTAAGAAAGAGTCCTGTTACCTCGCACTCATACTTGGTATGAATAAAAACTCCAACACCACCAGCTGAGTAAGAGTCGTTGGCATTAGCGAAAAAGGAGTAATAAGGAATACGGTAATCATCCAATTCATAGGAGAAAATCCAAATTTCCGATACAAAAACTATATCTGGGAGATAATCAAAGGCCTCCAGGTTTAAACATAATGAATCAAAATTCTGACGCAGACTTATCACATTCTGATGTACGATAGTAAAGTGTTTGTTGCTCCTGATAAAATATTTGGTTTGTTTACGACGTTTATGATAGGGCTGTTATCTATAAAAAAAATGTCTACTGTTCATTTAAAAATTAATTTATTAAGTGGACAGATCAGCTAGATCTTCAAACGTATTTATTACAACAGCTCTATCATTTTCTGTCTTTCTTATATGTAATCTTGAATTCTTGAACCACAAATACTTAAAGTGTTACTCCCTTTTAATCTTACTGGCAGCTGAAAATAATGCGCGGTTATAACCGGTTAAGGAGTTATTGATATAAATGTTTTTAATATTGTTGTTATAATTTGGAAATAAAGAAGTGTTTAGTTTCTTACGCGCAGTCCTCTTGGCCAACATAATTTTCTTCTTGATATCATTAGATTTGAATTTTATTAGAATATTATGAATAAAATTATTGCCCGAGGAAGATTCGCTTACGTTTTTTCGCTTAAAGCTAAATTCCTCTATTTCTTCCTCCGAAACCACTACATCCAATGCATCCCTGAAAATTTTGTCAACATATTCTTTGGGATTTTTTTTATCTGCAATCGGCACTCCCACTATTTCAATTGTATTTTCTAATAGCTTTTGCTCCTTCCAATTCAATTTGCTTTCCAGCTTTGATACCTTGATTTTCAATTCTTTGTTCTCTTCCTTTAGCTGCTGCACTGTTGCTAAAAAGTCAATGTTCATTTGCTTAAGGTTGAGAATCTCTTCGTACAGAAGTTGAAGAGTTACATTGTTGTCACTGCTTGTTGCTTTATCCACTTCTTTCTCTGCATTACACTCTGCCTTGCGCTGGTCGCGTGTTGGTTGGCTCAAAGCAGTGGGCGCAGGCAAATGTTTATTGTGACTTTGCGCTATTTGGGTAGTTGTTGTTGTTGCGTTTTGCAATGTTTTCCTTCGCATGACACTGCACTTGTCACATCGGTATTTTTGGTTGTTTACCTTCAAGAACTCAATATCTTGAGATTTTAAGTTCACACATTTACAGTGAAAGTAATTTTTGCACTCTACGCAATCAATTTTGTTAGCACTATAACGATCGACTTTTTCTTTGCAAATTATGCAACTCATATTGCACTTTAAAATATTAAATACTTCGTTTGATAGACTTTTAAGTGAGCACCCCACGATCACAACCGTCTTGCACGAAGTTACAATTCAATTACGTAAGCGTTCGGTGAAATTTGAAGCTTCTAGCTGTTAAAATGGGGCTAAAATTGCGAAAATATATATATATACTATATATATATACTATATATACCACCATATATATACTATATATACCACCACTAATATATACTATATATACCACAGATCTGTATGATTTTTTCAGACAACAATATATGCTATATACGTAAGCATTCGTTGAAGTTTGAAGCCTCTAGCTTTTAAAATAGGGCAGTAATTACGAAAAGTTTCTTATCTGAACAATCGGTTGTGGGGGATATATATTATATATACGACCGATCTCATCAATTTTTCAGGCAACAATATGTGCAATATACGAAAGTATATGGTGAAGTTTGAAGTTTCAATCTGTTAAATTGAGTAAGATATTACAAAAATCCTCTTTTTCTGAAAAATCGGTTGTATGGAGGATATATGCTATAGTGGTCCGATCCGGCCGGTTCCGACAAATGTCTAATCGGACACACAAATACACCTGCTCAACAAATTTTATCAAGATATCTCAAAAATTGAGGGACTAGTTTGCATACAAACAGACTACCGGACAGACAGACAGACGGGCATGGCTAAATCAGCTCAGCTCTTCATTCTGATTATTTCGGTATACTTAATGTTGGTGTTAACTATTATTCATTTTGTCTCTTAACAACACTATGCATGTAATCTTGTCATAACTTACAATGTCATTATAAACGTCATCCTATATTACTTTTTAACTTCCTTTTTTTGTCAAATAAAACTTCTTCTGGATTTATAACTCCTTTAGTAAGGTTCGTCTTTTTCCTTTGCATAAATAAAATACGATTATATTTCGGACATCGCATCAGGTTATGGGCCCAGGCCCCGAAAATAATACGTATTTTATATAATCGTTCATGTTATGGACGATATTGTAAAGTCTGAGCAAAAATCAGAAAATATTACGCCAATTCCTGTCAACACGTGTAACGAAGTATCCACAGTGATGGCCGTGAGTTCTACACCGAGTTCGTCCCGAATCGAGTTACTATCCAAGGAAAACTTCGACACTTTGAGTATGCAAGTGGAAGCGTTACTTGTGAAAAACGATCTCTGGGAATATGTAAATGGTAAAAATTTAATACCGGCAGATGGTGATACAGCAGCACGAACTGCGTGGTTAAAAGTTGACAAGAAAGCTAAACCAGATTTGGTTCTGGCAATACAGCCATCAGAGTTGAAGCAGGTACGTAGTTGTGAAACTTCGCGAGCAGTTTGGCTCAAGTTGGAGTCGATATATGCGTCAAAAGGTCCGGCGCGAAAGGCAACATTGCTTAAGCAGCTGATGATACAGAAGCTGGATGAAGGAGAAGACGTTAAAGAGCACATTGCTAAATTTTTTGATGCAGTAGATAAATTGGAGAGTATGAGTGTGCCGATCTACTTTCCATTATGCTACTATACAGCTTGCCGTCACCATATGAAAGTTTTCGATGCGCAATCGAGTCTCGTGATGCTCTTCCAACCGCTGAGGTACTCAAGGTGAAGATAATAGAAGAAAGTGAAGCTCGTAAGCAATCGTCGGGTAACGCAGTAATAACAGTGACTGCAAAGTCACGCAGCTACAATCATAAGAGTTCTCCGAATAGCAAGAAAGAGTTGAGATGTTTTAAGTGTGGTGCTATAGGGCACAAGATGAATGCGTGCTCAGCGAAATATGAAAAGGGTCGCAAATCTAAGAATTCAACACGAAACGTTGATGAGACGTATGCAGCGTTCCATTCTACACAAGCAGAGACGTTATTGGTTGACAGCGCTAATCGAGTAAAGAGAGCATGGGTATTGGACAGCGGCTGTACTACACACTTATGTGGTGATGAGCACCTTTTTAACTCAATGGAAAAATCCGTAAAAACAAAGTTGAACTTGTGAGGACCAAATATAACACCATTAATTTGGCCCACACAAAACGACCACACATCATATTCGATACAGCACTAACACAACAGCCAGTCACAAAAGGCTATACCTACAGACCAACCAACAAGTTCAATACAGCATACATCATATCCGATACAACACTAACACAACAGCCAGTCACAAAAGGCTATAGCAACAGACCAACGAACACGTTCAATACAGCATTGACACAACAGCCAGTCACAAAAGGCTATAGCAGCAGACCAACCAACAAGTCGCAGCAACATAACGGGCAAGCACAACACTTTAATGCCAACACAACAAACTAACAAATCTCAGCAACACAACGAGCGCACGCAACCATTTGAGCTAGCAACACCAAACACAACAGCCATAAAAGGAGCGACACAGCAGCAAAGCAGTCAGTCAGCACGGAGCTGTGGTCGTGACCAGAGCTACTAGCGAAGTATATCCCTATTGGAGTTGACCTTCTCTATGCAATAGGAATCCACTTCATAGGAGCGAGTCGTGGAATGGTGATTGCGGTTGACCTTCTCTACGCATCCCCAAAGACCAAAGGCCCCGCCACAGTAACGCGCAACCGCGACAAGTGACACCCGCTCACCTCCGTCAGTAGAAGTACGCCGGCAGAGGCCACAACAGAGCGCCAACGCACGTAAACCAGCAGTGACACCCCCTCAACCCCCTCAGTAGAAGTACGCCGGCAGAGGCCGCAACAGAGCGGCAACGCACGTAAACCAGCAGTGAGTCAGCACGGAGCTGTGGTCGTGACCAGAGCTACTAGCGAAGTATATCCCTATTGCAGTTGATCTTCTCTATGCAATAGGAATCCACTTCATAGGAGCGAGTCGTGGAACGGTGATTGCGGTTGATCTTCTTTACGCATCACCCCCAGAGACCAAGGGCCCCGCCACAATAACGCGCAACCGCGACAGGTGACACCCGCTCACCTCCGTCAGTAGAAGTACGCCGGCAGAGGCCGCAACAGAGCGGCAACGCATGTAAACCAGCGCAGAGCGCGGCAGCAGAGGTCCGCCGACGCACAACGTAACCAGGGTAAGCCAGCGCGAACGGCGGCAGCAGAGGTACGCCGACAGAGGTTACGTCAACGCGGCGACGCATAGCGCAGCCAGGGTAAGCCAGCGCCAAGCGCGGCGGCAGAGCGCAGCAGAGGTACACCGACAGAGTAATACAAGTAAACGCCGACGTAGGGCGCGACAGAGTATCGCCCAGCAAATACGAGTAGACGCCGACGCAAGGCGTGGCAGAGAATCACCCAGCAACCAGCAATACAAATAGACGCCGACGCAAGGCGCAGCAGAGTAATACAAGTAAACGCCGACGTAGGGCGCGACAGAGTATCGCCCAGCAAATACGAGTAGACGCCGACGCAAGGCGTGGCAGAGAATCACCCAGCAACCAGCAATACAAATAGACGCCGACGCAAGGCGCCGCAGAGTAATACAAGTAAACGCCGGCGTAAGGCGCGTCAAGGCACCGACGCCACATACTAACGGGATCCGTCTAACGGAACACGGCGACAGAGCATCGCCTCAGCAATACAAGTAGACGCCGACGTAAGGCGCGACAGAGCACCGCAGCAGAGACAGACGCCGTCATAAGGCGCGTCAAGGCACCGACGCCACATACTAACGGGACCCAGCTAACGGAATACGGCCGGACCGCTAAGGCCCGCCACCGCAATCAAGGATACCGCAAGATAATCCAAGTGAAATTGAAAATGAAGTATACAAACACGTTTTATTTTATATTATAGAATTTAGAACCAATAAAGAGAGTGAAGTTTTTATATTAAATCGATTTGCAAGGTGCCCCTTTAATACAAATTTATTGTAAACGAACCCTGGGCACGGCGAGTATACCCCAGCAAATATCAAAGAAGCAACGGGGCACGAAAAAGCTTCGACACAATTGGCGCCCGAGCAGGGACCCTGCAAATCGTTACCACGTCAGAAGGAACATTCCTGACGAGAAACCTAACCACAAAATGGTCGACCAGATCGATACCACGTGGTTAGACACAATTTCAAAGGAGCAGCTGATATCCATCACACAGGAATTGGGTATTGAGCAGACAGGTACCACCCGAGAAATCCGAAAGCGCATAGCAGCACTGGCCTCAAAGGCAAATACGGACTCGGAAATCCACGAAAAATTTGTATCCCTACAAGCCACCTACAAGGAAACTACGCACATGAGAGACGTAAATGAGGTTAAGACACCGACTCCGTCGAACGGAGGAGGCACACCGAAGGTCGCCGTTACAACAGTAGAACAAACTCAATTCGCGTTTCCTCCCAGGAATACAGTACCCACACAACAGTACTTACCATCAGGAATAGCGTTACCACCCAACGGTACATCTCAGGCACCTCCCAGGAGTACAGTACCCACACAACAGCACGTACCATCTGAAATTACGGCATCATCAACCGGCACATCTCAACCCACGCAACCGTACTTACCAGCGGGAATGACGGCACCAGCCATGAACTATACATGCCAGGTAACTCAAGCACCGACCGTGGTGTTCGCGCCCATCATCGACCAGATAAGAAAGTGGTCCGTAAAGTATGAAGGTGGACGGGACCCATTAGCGTTCATCGAACGGTTAGAGGAGTTTGCCGAAGTATACGCGCTAAACGTGGACCTCCTGCCAAAAACCATGCCCGAGCTACTAAGGGGCGCCGCGCTACAATGGTACCGAAATAACAATGCGCACTGGGGAGAGTGGACAAGCTTCAAAAAGGATTTTATACGTTTCTTCCTACCAGTCAGGTACTTCGAGCGGCTCGACGACGACATACGCCAACGAAGGCAGCACAACAAGGAGAGGTATAAGGACTACGTTCTAGGAATCCAGAGCTTGAAGAGACACGCAGGGTACACCAGCGAACAGCGGCTGGAACGAATCTTCCGTAACAGCCACCCCGATTACCAACTTTACATCCGTCGGAGGGACTTCACTAATCTCGCAGAGCTCTTGACACTTGCCGAAGAATACGATAACATACGCGAGGACTATCGAAGATCATCAGGCGGACATCACCGCGAAGTTACGCGACACATCGCCAGTGACACAACCCGGGTGTCACCATCAAAACCTGAAACACAACCACCACCACCACCGGACCTAACGAACCGCACGCCTCCAAGCAATCAGAGATCCGACCACAACGGCGTATGCAGGAGATGCGGCGAACGAGGACATGACACCAATAGGTGCCGAAACCCACAGAAAATTTTTTGCTGGGAATGTGGCCGCAACGATATACGAACCATCGAATGCTGCCGCCGACGTCAGGGAAACGACAGAGGGCTCCACGAAGAAGAAGGCGCCGTGAGCCCAAGGGACCTAACGCCGAAACGGCAGTAACGATAGCCAAGGAACCCAACGCTGAAACGGCAGTAACAATGTACCAAGAGCATGGTCGCCTCTACGCCGTAGCCAAGCTCGGCGCGGAATCATCCGAGGCGGTCATCGACACAGGGGCATCAAGAAGTTTCGTCTCGAGCAGCTTAGCAGAACGTGTGGTAAACTCGGGAAGCGGAGAAATGGTGAGAGTGGCCATCAAAATAACGATGGCAAACGGGACTAGCACTACCATCTTCGACGCCATAAGGACTGAGGTACGCCTCGGAGAAGCGTCACTCCACACAGTTTTACACGTCATGCCCGGAGCGATCGACGACATCATACTGGGCCTAGATACGCTAGGAAGCATGGGAGCCACCATATCATGTGGAGAAGGCCACCTCGTGCTAACCAGACCCCTTGCCCAGCACACACCGCATCCTGGAGCCGCGCCAGAAACTGTTCAGAGTTCAATATCACCAAGAACGAATATCGCCAGGTACGACAGCCCTGGGACTATTCCAAGTTCAATATCATCAAGAAAGGATATCGCCAGGTGCGACAGCCCTGGGACTATTCCAAGTTCAATATCATCAAGAACGGATATCGCCAGGTACGACAGCCCTGGGACTATTCCAAGTTCAATATCATCAAGAACGAATATCGCCAGGTACGACAGCCCTGGGGCTATTCCAAGTTCAATATCATCAAGAAAGGATATCGCCAGGTACGACAGCCCTGGGACTATTCAAAGTACACCATCAGCCAGAACGGATATCGCCAGGTACGACAGCCCTGGGACTATTCAAAATTCAACATCATCAAGAACGGATATCGCCAGGTACGACAGCCCTGGGACTATTCAAAGTACACCATCAGCCAGAACGGATATCGCCAGGTACGACAGCCCTGGGACTATTCAAAATTCAACATCATCAAGGACGGATATCACCAGGTACGACACCCCGGGGACTAATCAGAGTATAACACGAGCGAGAAAGGGTAACGCCGGGTACGACACCCCTGAAGCCTCATCTGGAACCATTCAGAGTATAACAGCACCGAGTCAGCCGCAGCCGCAGCTTATGCCAGCACCAACATCAGACGCACGGCGGAAGCAGCCAGACGGGCAACGGAACTTGTGACACGCACCACGCGCATATCTAAATGGGAGGAAGTCGCGGCCAAGACCCACAACAAGACCAGCACATCACCACTAACAGCCACACTGGGTAGGATAGACGTGGAGGCAGGGCAGTTGCCGGCAGCCATCGAGCTCTCCTCTGGCAAGGACACAGGCCCACCGGAACAACAACAACAACAACATCATTGAGCTCTCCTCAAATGAGGACACAGCCCCACCAGAGAGGGAAACGACCAAAACAATATTCCCGGCAGGACCAGGCGGCATAACACTCTACGCGACTGACCTCAACGCCCTCAAGGGATCTAGATGGCTAACCGATACCGTCATTGACGCTTGGGCAAAGGGACTGGAAGAGCAACACGGACAACACAATACGACTCTCAGCCCTTTCGTGATATGGCAGCTGACCCAGAAGAGGAACACGGAGGAAAATTACCGTCGCATACACCGCTGGGTCCGGAACGTCGACCTGTTTGGCAAGAGCGTGATCCTTGCGCCCCACAACGTAGCCAAACACTGGTACCTACTCGGCCTGGCGAACGCAGCAGTCACACACCACATCACTGACACGGAATGCTGGCAGGAGCGGTACGTATGGATAGCGGACTCGATGCACAGGGCCAAAGTTCCGCACGCAACACAGGCTTGGGTGGATTTCCTTCGGTGGGAGTATGTACAGCGGTACGTGTATGACGGGTTTAAGGCCCAGGAGCTAGTACTCGAGGTCCCTCAACAATGCAACAACAACGACCGTGGCGTATACGTAGCCGAGAACATGGAAAGGGTATTGCGATACACAGGGAGCGGAGAAGGAGTACCCGGACTGTGCAGACAGCCGTTCACCGAGGAAATGGCGAGCCAGAAGCGCACGGAAATGTTGAACCGATTTCTACGGGACGGTCGAGGGTATACGAAGACTACGCAAACCATAACCTCCACATACAATCCTTACACAGTCAAACAACCAATCCCGGAAGACAACACAGAACCGGTAGCACCAGACGCCGAAACAGAGCCACAACAAACAACAGGAGGCCACAAAGAGGTGATAATCGAGGCCCACGACGCGGATGGACCAACGCTATACCAATTCCCGAAAATTGCAGAAATTGTGCGAGACATTTTCCGACGCATCGCCGAAGGCAAAGGACGCTCCCGCGTAAAATTTCGCACACGGGAATACACCGTCACGGTGGTAAAAGGCAGGGCCCGCAAACGAATACTGGGCGCCGAGGGCTAAATTTCTGAAGTGGGGGGGGGGGGGGGGGGGGGGGAGTGTGAGGACCAAATAAATCCTCATTAATTTGGCCCACACAAAACGACCCCACAACATATTTGACACGACATTAACACAACAAGTGGCCACAAAAGGCTCTAGCAACACGATCAACCAACAAGTCTCAGCAACACAACGAGCGGCCGCAACATTTAACAGCAACACGGCCAACCAACACATCTCAGCAACACAACGAGCGCATGCAATCATTTGAGCTAGCAACACCAAACACAGCAGCCATAAAAGGAGCGACACAGCAGCAAAGCAGTCAGTCAGCACGGAGCTGTGGTCGTGACCAGAGCTCCTAGCGAAGTATATCCCTACTGAAGTTGACCTTCTCTATGCAATAGGAATCCACTTCATAGGAGCGAGTCGTTGAATGGTGATTGCGGTTGACCTTCTCTACGCATCACCCCGCAACCGCGACAGGTGACACCCGCTCACCTCCGTCAGTAGAAGTACGCCGGCAGAGGCCACAACAGAGCGGCAACGCACGTAAACCAGCGCAGAGCGCGGCAGCAAAGCGCAGCAGAGGTCCGCCGACGCACAACGTAACCAGGGTAAGCCAGCGCGAACCGCGGCAGCAGAGGTACGCCGACAGAGACCACATCAACGCGGCGACGCATAGCGCAGCCAGGCTAAGCCAGCGCCTAGCGCGGCGGCAAGGCGCAGCAGAGTAATACAAGTAAACGCCGACGTAAGGCGCGTCAAGGAACCGACGCCACATACTAACGGGATCCGTCTAACGGAACACGGCGACAGAGCATCGCCTCAGCAATGCAAGTAGACGCCGACGTAAGGCGCGACAGAGCACCGCAGCAGAGAGAGACGCCGTCATAAGGCGCGTCAAGGCACCGACGTCACATACTAACGGGATCCGTCTAACGGAACACGGCGACAGAGCATCGCCTCAGCAATACAAGTAGACGCCGACGCAAGGCGCGACAGAGCACCGCAGCAGAGAGAGACGCCGTCATAAGGCGTGTGAAGGCACCGACGCCACATACTAACGGGACCCAGCTAACGGAATACGGCCGGACCGCTAAGGCCCGCCACCGCAATCAAGGATACCGCAAGATAATCCAAGTGAAATTGAAAATGAAGTATACAAACACGTTTTATTTTATATTATAGAATTTAGAACCAATAAAGAGAGTGAAGTTTTTATATTAAATCGATTTGCAAGGTGCCCCTTTAATACAAATTTATTGTAAACAAACCTTGGGCACGGCGAGTATACCCCAGCAAATATCAAAGAAGCAACGGGCACGAAAAAGCTTCGTTACAAACTTAGCAAATCAAGCAAGTGCTGCCGTTAAGGGCAAAGGCATTGTGAATATATCAGTGACAGGGCCAGGCGGTCACCGAAATATTGAATTCAAAGACACCTTATTTGTGCCAGAGCTACGTACGAATTTAATTTCAGTTGCAAAAATTACGGATAGAGGGCACAGAGTTATATTTTGTAAAGAAGGCGCGTATGTGTGTAATGCACGAGGAGAGACAACAGTAGCTGCAGACCGAAAAGGCGATTTATATTATGTACAATAAAGCAGTGAATGTGCTGCGGTCGAGATGAAGTGCTCCGAACTTTTGAAGTGGCACTATCGTTTGGGCCATCTAAATTCGGGTGACTTATCAAGGTTGGTTGATGATGGTGTAATTCCTGTATCAGGTTGTAAAGAAATCAACAGCTGAAACACTGTGACGTGTGTGCGGTCGGAAAAATTTCTGCGCTAAATTTCAATAAAGGTAGATTGTCCTGTTCAGAGCCTTTGAAAATAGTGCACTCGGACGTTGTGGGACCATTTCGAGAGGAGTCCATTGGTAGAGCCAAGTACTTTGTAACCTTCGTAGATGACTGCACAAGATGGTGCGAAATTTATTTGTTACGAGAGAAATCTGGAGATTTTGAGGCGTTTAAGATGTACCAGCAATTTATGGAGAGGCAAACAGGGTTCAAAATAAAGTGTTTGCAATCCGATAATGGCCGTGAGTATATCAATAATGATTTTGATAAGTATCTTTCAGATTTCGGCATTGCACGTCGGTTGAGTATTACGCATACACCCGAACAAAATGGAGGTGCAGAGCGGATGAATAGGACGTTGCTAGATATGACTAGGTGTCTTTTGAAACAATCTGGTCTTGGTCATAGTTTTTGGTCGGAAGCTGTGACGACTGCTTGTCACATACGAAATAGGTGCCCTTCACGATGTTTACAAGGCAAAACGCCTTATGAATGCATGAACAAATCAAAGCCTAATTTGAATTACTTGAGAGCGTTTGGATCTAAGGTGATGGTACTTAATAAAGAACCTAATAAAAGCAAGCTTGCACCTAGATCATTTGAAGGAGTATTTGTAGGGTATCCGAGGGATAAAAAAGGGTATCGAGTGTGGTTGCCCGGATCACGTAAAATTGTATGCGCGCGTGATATAAAGTTTATTAATGAACAACAACTCGTTCCCTCACAATCATGCTCGATTGATGACTTGCTGCCACCGCCAGTGGTTGAGCAAGATAACAATAACAACAGTCGTAAAATTGTAGACTTTTCTCCTCATCCAGTGAATGACAGCGCATCAAGTGAAGCCGTTGCAAAAATGAAAGAAAACGCAAAAGAAAATAAAAGAGCACCAGGAGCGCCAAAGTTACTTCGAACTGGAAGGAGAGGACGCCCACGTAAATTATTCCGCTATCGTGCACATTCAGAACCAGCACAGTCGATTAGTCCAGAGGGCGAGGCGGATAACGACGGTTTGGCTGATGACCATGCGCTTGCTGACGACCAGGCGACTGCTGATGATGATGTTTTTGTTGGTATAGCTGAAGTGAGCATACAAAGTGCATTACATGGACCTGAGCGTAATGAGTTTCAAAATGCCTTGGAATCAGAGGTAATTATTATTCTTAAAAATGATACATGGGATATTGTCAAACTGACAAATATTGAGAGTGTAGTGGGTTGTCGTTTTGTATTAACGAACAAATATAGACCGAATGGTAAAATAGAACGGCGTAAAGCTCGTCTCGTTGCCAAGGGCTGTAGCCAAAAATTGGGTGTTAACTATTATGAAAATTTTCGATGCGCAATCGAGTCTCGTGATGCTCTTCCAACCGCTGAGGTACTCAAAGTGAAGATAATAGAAGAAAGTGAAGCTCGTAAGCAATCGTCGGGTAACGCAGTAATAACAGTGACTGCAAAGTCACGCAGCTACAATCATAAGAGTTCTCCGAATAGCAAGAAAGAGTTGAGATGTTTTAAGTGTGGTGCTATAGGGCACAAGATGAATGCGTGCTCAGCGAAATATGAAAAGGGTCGCAAATCTAAGAATTCAACACGAAACGTTGATGAGACGTATGCAGCGTTCCATTCTACACAAGCAGAGACGTTATTGGTTGACAGCGCTAAGCGAGTAAAGAGAGCATGGGTATTGGACAGCGGCTGTACTACACACTTATGTGGTGATGAGCACCTTTTTAACTCAATGGAAAAATCCGTAAAAACAAAGTTGAACTTGTGAGGACCAAATATAACACCATTAATTTGGCCCACACAAAACGACCACACATCATATTCGATACAGCACTAACACAACAGCCAGTCACAAAAGGCTATACCTACAGACCAACCAACAAGTTCAATACAGCATACATCATATCCGATACAACACTAACACAACAGCCAGTCACAAAAGGCTATAGCAACAGACCAACCAACACGTTCAATACAGCATTGACACAACAGCCAGTCACAAAAGGCTATAGCAGCAGACCAACCAACAAGTCGCAGCAACATAACGGGCAAGCACAACACTTTAATGCCAACACAACAAACTAACAAATCTCAGCAACACAACGAGCGCACGCAACCATTTGAGCTAGCAACACCAAACACAACAGCCATAAAAGGAGCGACACAGCAGCAAAGCAGTCAGTCAGCACGGAGCTGTGGTCGTGACCAGAGCTACTAGCGAAGTATATCCCTATTGGAGTTGACCTTCTCTATGCAATAGGAATCCACTTCATAGGAGCGAGTCGTGGAATGGTGATTGCGGTTGACCTTCTCTACGCATCCCCAAAGACCAAAGGCCCCGCCACAGTAACGCGCAACCGCGACAAGTGACACCCGCTCACCTCCGTCAGTAGAAGTACGCCGGCAGAGGCCACAACAGAGCGCCAACGCACGTAAACCAGCAGTGACACCCCCTCAGTAGAAGTACGCCGGCAGAGGCCGCAACAGAGCGGCAACGCACGTAAACCAGCAGTGAGTCAGCACGGAGCTGTGGTCGTGACCAGAGCTACTAGCGAAGTATATCCCTATTGCAGTTGATCTTCTCTATGCAATAGGAATCCACTTCATAGGAGCGAGTCGTGGAACGGTGATTGCGGTTGATCTTCTTTACGCATCACCCCCAGAGACCAAGGGCCCCGCCACAGTAACGCGCAACCGCGACAGGTGACACCCGCTCACCTCCGTCAGTAGAAGTACGCCGGCAGAGGCCGCAACAGAGCGGCAACGCATGTAAACCAGCGCAGAGCGCGGCAGCAAAGCGCAGCAGAGGTCCGCCGACGCACAACGTAACCAGGGTAAGCCAGCGCGAACGGCGGCAGCAGAGGTACGCCGACAGAGGTTACGTCAACGCGGCGACGCATAGCGCAGCCAGGGTAAGCCAGCGCCAAGCGCGGCGGCAGAGCGCAGCAGAGGTACACCGACAGAGTAATACAAGTAAACGCCGACGTAGGGCGCGACAGAGTATCGCCCAGCAAATACGAGTAGACGCCGACGCAAGGCGTGGCAGAGAATCACCCAGCAACCAGCAATACAAATAGACGCCGACGCAAGGCGCAGCAGAGTAATACAAGTAAACGCCGACGTAGGGCGCGACAGAGCATCGCCTCAGCAGTACAAGTAAACGCCGACGTAGAGCGCGACAGAGTATCGCCCAGCAAATACGAGTAGACGCCGACGCAAGGCGTGGCAGAGAATCACCCAGCAACCAGCAATACAAATAGACGCCGACGCAAGGCGCCGCAGAGTAATACAAGTAAACGCCGGCGTAAGGCGCGTCAAGGCACCGACGCCACATACTAACGGGATCCGTCTAACGGAACACGGCGACAGAGCATCGCCTCAGCAATACAAGTAGACGCCGACGTAAGGCGCGACAGAGCACCGCAGCAGAGACAGACGCCGTCATAAGGCGCGTCAAGGCACCGACGCCACATACTAACGGAATACGGCAGGACCGCTAAGGCCCGCCACCGCAATCAAGGATACCGCAAGATAATCCAAGTGAAATTGAAAATTAAGTATACAAACACGTTTTATTTTATATTATAGAATTTAGAACCAATAAAGAGAGTGAAGTTTTTATATTAAATCGATTTGCAAGGTGCCCCTTTAATACAAATTTATTGTAAACGAACCCTGGGCACGGCGAGTATACCCCAGCAAATATCAAAGAAGCAACGGGGCACGAAAAAGCTTCGTTACAATTGGCGCCCGAGCAGGGACCCTGCAAATCGTTACCACGTCAGAAGGAACATTCCTGACGAGAAACCTAACCACAAAATGGTCGACCAGATCGATACCACGTGGTTAGACACAATTTCAAAGGAGCAGCTGATATCCATCACACAGGAATTGGGTATTGAGCAGACAGGTACCACCCGAGAAATCCGAAAGCGCATAGCAGCACTGGCCTCAAAGGCAAATACGGACTCGGAAATCCACGAAAAATTTGTATCCCTACAAGCCACCTACAAGGAAACTACGCACATGAGAGACGTAAATGAGGTTAAGACACCGACTCCGTCGAACGGAGGAGGCACACCGAAGGTCGCCGTTACAACAGTAGAACAAACTCAATTCGCGTTTCCTCCCAGGAATACAGTACCCACACAACAGTACTTACCATCAGGAATAGCGTTACCACCCAACGGTACATCTCAGGCACCTCCCAGGAGTACAGTACCCACACAACAGCACGTACCATCTGAAATTACGGCATCATCAACCGGCACATCTCAACCCACGCAACCGTACTTACCAGCGGGAATGACGGCACCAGCCATGAACTATACATGCCAGGTAACTCAAGCACCGACCGTGGTGTTCGCGCCCATCATCGACCAGGTAAGAAAGTGGTCCGTAAAGTATGAAGGTGGACGGGACCCATTAGCGTTCATCGAACGGTTAGAGGAGTTTGCAGAAGTATACGCGCTAAACGTGGACCTCCTGCCAAAAACCATGCCCGAGCTACTAAGGGGCGCCGCGCTACAATGGTACCGAAATAACAATGCGCACTGGGGAGAGTGGACAAGCTTCAAAAAGGATTTTATACGTTTCTTCCTACCAGTCAGGTACTTCGAGCGGCTCGACGACGACATACGCCAACGAAGGCAGCACAACAAGGAGAGGTATAAGGACTACGTTCTAGGAATCCAGAGCTTGAAGAGACACGCAGGGTACACCAGAGAACAGCGGCTGGAACGAATCTTCCGTAACAGCCACCCCGATTACCAACTTTACATCCGTCGGAGGGACTTCACTAATCTCGCAGAGCTCTTGACACTTGCCGAAGAATACGATAACATACGCGAGGACTATCGAAGATCATCAGGCGGACATCACCGCGAAGTTACGCGACACATCGCCAGTGACACAACCCGGGTGTCACCATCAAAACCTGAAACACAACCACCACCACCACCGGACCGAACGAACCGCACGCCTCCAAGCAATCAGAGATCCGACCACAACGGCGTATGCAGGAGATGCGGCGAACGAGGACATGACACCAATAGGTGCCGAAACCCACAGAAAATTTTTTGCTGGGAATGTGGCCGCAACGATATACGAACCATCGAATGCTGCCGCCGACGTCAGGGAAACGACAAAGGGCTCCACGAAGAAGAAGGCGCCGTGAGCCCAAGGGACCTAACGCCGAAACGGCAGTAACGATACCCAAGGAACCCAACGCTGAAACGGCAGTAACAATGTACCAAGAGCATGGTCGCCTCTACGCCGTAGCCAAGATCGGCGCGGAATCATCCGAGGCGGTCATCGACACAGGGGCATCAAGAAGTTTCGTCTCGAGCAGCTTAGCAGAACGTGTGGTAAACTCGGGAAGCGGAGAAATGGTGAGAGTGGCCATCAAAATAACGATGGCAAACGGGACTAGCACTACCATCTTCGACGCCATAAGGACTGAGGTACGCCTCGGAGAAGCGTCACTCCACACAGTTTTACACGTCATGCCCGGAGCGATCGACGACATCATACTGGGCCTAGATACGCTAGGAAGCATGGGAGCCACCATATCATGTGGAGAAGGCCACCTCGTGCTAACCAGACCCCTTGCCCAGCACACACCGCATCCTGGAGCCGCGCCAGAAACTGTTCAGAGTTCAATATCACCAAGAACGAATATCGCCAGGTACGACAGCCCTGGGACTATTCCAAGTTCAATATCATCAAGAAAGGATATCGCCAGGTGCGACAGCCCTGGGACTATTCCAAGTTCAATATCATCAAGAACGGATATCGCCAGGTACGACAGCCCTGGGACTATTCCAAGTTCAATATCATCAAGAACGAATATCGCCAGGTACGACAGCCCTGGGACTATTCCAAGTTCAATATCATCAAGAAAGGATATCGCCAGGTACGACAGCCCTGGGACTATTCAAAGTACACCATCAGCCAGAACGGATATCGCCAGGTACGACAGCCCTGGGACTATTCAAAATTCAACATCATCAAGAACGGATATCGCCAGGTACGACAGCCCTGGGACTATTCAAAGTACACCATCAGCCAGAACGGATATCGCCAGGTACGACAGCCCTGGGACTATTCAAAATTCAACATCATCAAGGACGGATATCACCAGGTACGACACCCCGGGGACTAATCAGAGTATAACACGAGCGAGAAAGGGTAACGCCGGGTACGACACCCCTGAAGCCTCATCTGGAACCATTCAGAGTATAACAGCACCGAGTCAGCCGCAGCCGCAGCTTATGCCAGCACCAACATCAGACGCGCGGCGGAAGCAGCCAGACGGGCAACGGAACTCGTGACACGCACCACGCGCATATCTAAATGGGAGGAAGTCGCGGCCAAGGCCCACAACAAGACCAGCACATCACCACTAACAGCCACACTGGGTAGGATAGACGTGGAGGCAGGGCAGTTGCCGGCAGCCATCGAGCTCTCCTCTGGCAAGGACATAGGCCCACCGGAACAACAACAACAACAACATCATTGAGCTCTCCTCAAATGAGGACACAGCCCCACCAGAGAGGGAAACGACCAAAACAATATTCCCGGCAGGACCAGGCGGCATAACACTCTACGCGACTGACCTCAACGCCCTCAAGGGATCTAGATGGCTAACCGATACCGTCATTGACGCTTGGGCAAAGGGACTGGAAGAGCAACACGGACAACACAATACGACTCTCAGCCCTTTCGTGATATGGCAGCTGACCCAGAAGAGGAACACGGAGGAAAATTACCGTCGCATACACCGCTGGGTCCGGAACGTCGACCTGTTTGGCAAGAGCGTGATCCTTGCGCCCCACAACGTAGCCAAACACTGGTACCTACTCGGCGTGGCGAACGCAGCAGTCACACACCACATCACTGACATGGAATGCTGGCAGGAGCGGTACGTATGGATAGCGGACTCGATGCACAGGGCCAAAGTTCCGCACGCAACACAGGCTTGGGTGGATTTCCTTCGGTGGGAGTATGTACAGCGGTACGTGTATGACGGGTTTAAGGCCCAGGAGCTAGTACTCGAGGTCCCTCAACAATGCAACAACAACGACCGTGGCGTATACGTAGCCGAGAACATGGAGAGGGTATTGCGATACACAGGGAGCGGAGAAGGAGTACCCGGACTGTGCAGACAGCCGTTCACCGAGGAAATGGCGAGCCAGAAGCGCACGGAAATGTTGAACCAATTTCTACGGGACGGTCGAGGGTATACGAAGACTACGCAAACCATAACCACCACATACAATCCTTACACAGTCAAACAACCAATCCCGGAAAACAACACAGAACCGGTAGCACCAGACGCCGAAACAGAGCCACAACAAACAACAGCAGGCCACAAAGAGGTGATAATCGAGGCCCACGACGCGGATGGACCAACGCTATACCAATTCCCGAAAATTGCAGAAATTGTGCGAGACATTTTCCGACGCATCGCCGAAGGCAAAGGACGCTCCCGCGTAAAATTTCGCACACGGGAATACACCGTCACGGTGGTAAAAGGCAGGACCCGCATACGAATACTGGGCGTCGAGGGCTAAATTTCTGAAGTGGGGGGGGGGGGGGGGGGGAGTGTGAGGACCAAATAAATCCTCATTAATTTGGCCCACACAAAACGACCCCACAACATATTTGACACGACATTAACACAACAAGTGGCCACAAAAGGCTCTAGCAACACGATCAACCAACAAGTCTCAGCAACACAACGAGCGCATGCAACCATTTGAGCTAGCAACACCAAACAAAGCAGCCATAAAAGGAGCGACACAGCAGCAAAGCAGTCAGTCAGCACGGAGCTGTGGTCGTGACCAGAGCTCCTAGCGAAGTATATCCCTACTGCAGTTGACCTTCTCTATGCAATAGGAATCCACTTCATAGGAGCGAGTCGTGGAATGGTGATTGCGGTTGACCTTCTCTACGCATCACCCCGCAACCGCGGGCAATCTGGCAGAGGTACGCCGACAGAGACCACGTCAACGCGGCGACGCATAGCGCAGCCAGGCTAAGCCAGCGCCGAGCGCGGCGGCAAGGCGCAGCAGAGTAATACAAGTAAACGCCGACGTAAGGCGCGTCAAGGCACCGACGCCACATACAAACGGGATCCGTCTAACGGAACACGGCGACAGAGCATCGCCTCAGCAATACAAGTAGACGCCGACGTAAGGCACGACAGAGCACCGCAGCAGAGAGAGACGCCGTCATAAGGCGCGTCAAGGCACGGACGTCACATACTAACGGGATCCGTCTAACGGAACACGGCGACAGAGCATCGCCTCAGCAATACAAGTAGACGCCGACGCAAGGCGCGACAGAGCACCGCAGCAGAGAGAGACGCCGTCATAAGGCGTGTGAAGGCACCGACGCCACATACTAACGGGACCCAGCTAACGGAATACGGCCGGACCGCTAAGGCCCGCCACCGCAATCAAGGATACCGCAAGATAATCCAAGTGAAATTGAAAATGAAGTATACAAACACATTTTATTTTATATTATAGAATTTAGAACCAATAAAGAGAGTGAAGTTTTTATATTAAATCGATTTGCAAGGTGCCCCTTTAATACAAATTTATTGTAAACAAACCTTGGGCACGGCGAGTATACCCCAGCAAATATCAAAGAAGCAACGGGCACGAAAAAGCTTCGTTATAAACTTAGCAAATCAAGCAAGTGCTGCCGTTAAGGGCAAAGGCATTGTGAATATATCAGTGACAGGGCCAGGCGGTCACCGAAATATTGAATTCAAAGACACCTTATTTGTGCCAGAGCTACGTACGAATTTAATTTCAGTTGCAAAAATTACGGATAGAGGGCACAGAGTTATATTTTGTAAAGAAGGCGCGTATGTGTGTAATGCACGAGGAGAGACAACAGTAGCTGCAGACCGAAAAGGCGATTTATATTATGTACAATAAAGCAGTGAATGTGCTGCGGTCGAGATGAAGTGCTCCGAACTTTTGAAGTGGCACTATCGTTTGGGCCATCTAAATTCGGGTGACTTATCAAGGTTGGTTGATGATGGTGTAATTCCTGTATCAGGTTGTAAAGAAATCAACAGCTGAAACACTGTGACGTGTGTGCGGTCGGAAAAATGTCTGCGCTAAATTTCAATAAAGGTAGATTGCCCTGTTCAGAGCCTTTGAAAATAGTGCACTCGGACGTTGTGGGACCATTTCGAGAGGAGTCCATTGGTAGAGCCAAGCACTTTGTAACCTTCGTAGATGACTGCACAAGATGGTGCGAAATTTATTTGTTACGAGAGAAATCTGGAGATTTTGAGGCGTTTAAGATGTACCAGCAATTTATGGAGAGGCAAACAGGGTTCAAAATAAAGTGTTTGCAATCCGATAATGGCCGTGAGTATATCAATAATGATTTTGATAAGTATCTTTCAGATTTGGGCATTGCACGTCGGTTGAGTATTCCGCATACACCCGAACAAAATGGAGGTGCAGAGCGGATGAATAGGACGTTGCTAGATATGACTAGGTGTCTTTTGAAACAATCTGGTCTTGGTCATAGTTTTTCGTCGGAAGCTGTGACGTCTGCTTGTCACATACGAAATAGGTGCCCTTCACGATGTTTACAAGGCAAAACGCCTTATGAATGCATGAACAAATCAAAGCCTAATTTGAATTACTTGAGAGCGTTTGGATCTAAGGTGATGGTACTTAATAAAGAACCTAATAAAAGCAAGCTTGCACCTAGATCATTTGAAGGAGTATTTGTAGGGTATCCGAAGGATAAAAAAGGGTATCGAGTGTGGTTGCCCGGATCACGTAAAATTGTATGCGCGCGTGATATAAAGTTTATTAATGAACAACAACTCGTTCCCTCACAATCATGCTCGATTGATGACTTGCTGCCACCGCCAGTGGTTGAGCAAGATAACAATAACAACAGTCGTAAAATTGTAGACTTTTCTCCTCATCCAGTGAATGACAGCGCATCAAGTGAAGCCGTTGCAAAAACGAAAGAAAACGCAAAAGAAAATAAAAGAGCACCAGGAGAGCCAAAGTTACTTCGAACTGGAAGGAGAGGACGCCCACGTAAATTATTCCGCTATCGTGCACATTCAGAACCAGCACAGTCGATTAGTCCAGAGGGCGAGGCGGATAACGACGGTTTGGCTGATGACCATGCGCCTGCTGACGACCAGGCGACTGCTGATGATGATGTTTTTGTTGGTATAGCTGAAGTGAGCATACAAAGTGCATTACATGGACCTGAGCGTAATGAGTGGCAAAATGCCTTGGAATCAGAGGTAATTATTATTCTTAAAAATGATACATGGGATATTGTCAAACTGACAAATATTGAGAGTGTAGTGGGTTGTCGTTTTGTATTAACGAACAAATATAGACCGAATGGTAAAATAGAACGGCGTAAAGCTCGTCTCGTTGCCAAGGGCTGTAGCCAAAAATTGGGTGTTAACTATTATGAGACGTTTGCTCCAGTGGCACAATTAGAAACAATTCGGATGGTACTGGCTTTAGCGGCGCATTTCAATCTAACCATTTGGCAATTTGACGTCGTTAGTGCATATTTGAATGGATCACTAAATGAGAGAGTACATATGAAGGTACCAAGCATGTTATATGAAATTTTACAGCAAATCATATCAAAGCATGGTAAAAGTGGCGATATTGGTAAAAGAGCTTTTAAAATGTTAAATGACTTACAAGATGTTGGAAACGCTTGCCTGCTCAAGAGAGCGCTTTATGGTCTTAAGCAAGCTGAGCGGCAGTGGTATACAAAACTAAAATCAAAGCTTTTAAACATGGGTCTTAAAGCTTCGCAAAGTGAACCGTGTTTATTTTATGGAGAGTTTGATAAGAATTTGGTGTTGTTACTAGTTTACGTTGACGATCTATTAATCACGTCTCAAGAAGACAAGATAATTCGTAAATTTAAACAGCAGCACTTGAATGAGTTTGACATGAAAGATGTTGGTAAAGCAAACTATTGTCTCGGCTTAGAAATACAACAAATGAATGGTGCGATTAATTTGAAACAAACGGCTTATATAAAAGAACTTCTAAAGCAATACGGCATGAGTGAGTGTAACCCCGTTGCAACACCATCGGAACTTAATGTGAATTTTATTTTGGATTCTGAAAACATTGATAAGGGCTGCGCATATCGAGAATTGATTGGCGCTCTTATGTATTTGTCCGTTGCTACTAGGCCGGACATATTTAATACGGTCGCAAGATTAGCACAGTTTGTGAATAACCCAACGAAACCCCATTGGAATTCTGCAAAGCGTGTGCTGAGGTACCTTGCAGGTACAACTGATAGGGGGTTGGTGTACCAAAAGTCCGACCTACCACTTATAGGATACACAGATGCTGACTGGGGTGGATGTAATAACAATCGACGCTCATATACGGGTTATGCATATCTACTCAGTGGCGCAGCTATAAGTTGGAAATCACAAAAACAGCGTACTGTCGCACTTTCGTCAACAGAGGCTGAATATGTGAGTCTTGCAGAAGCAGCTAAAGAAGCAGTTTATTTACGCAGCCTACTAATCGAGATTGGCGCGCAGCAGTTCTCTCATATCACAATTTATATCGATAACAGAGGAGCGCAATGCCTAGCGAACGATCCTGTTTACCACGCGCGGACAAAACATATTGACATAAAACATCACTTTGTAAGAGAATGTGTCAGCGCTGGATTATTCTCCTTGAGGCATATATCAACACAAAATATGATCGCAGATGTGATGACAAAACAACTAGCCAGAGCAAATCACGAAAGATGTGTTACCGGACTTGGTTTACCTGCATATTGAGAGGGCGTGTTGGAGTTAACTATTATTCATTTTGTCTCTTAACAACACTATGCATGTAATCTTGTCATAACTTACACTGTCATTATAAACATCATCACATATTACTTTTTAACTGCTTTTTTTGTCAAATAAAACTTCTTCTGGATTTATAACTCGTTTAGTAAGGTTCGTCTTTTTCCTTTGCATAAATAAAATACGATTATATTTCGGACATCGCATCACTTAATGGTGGGTCTATCTATTTTCCTTTAAGGACTTACAATTTTGGGTTTCGTGACGAAATTAATATACCATTTCATTTTCATGAAAGGTATAAAAATATATATACTATATATACCATCATATAAATATTATATATATCACCGATCTCTATGATTTTTTGACACAACAATATATACTATATACGTAAGCAATCGGTGAAATTTGAAGCTTATAGCTGTTAAAATGGGGTAGAAATTGCGAAAAGTTTCTTATCTGAACAATCGGTTGTATGAGATATGTACTATATATACAACCGATCTCTATGATTTTTTCAGACAACTTTAACTTCCTTTTTTTGTCAAATAAAACTTCTTCTGGATTTATAACTCGTTTAGTAAGGTTCGTCTTTTTCCTTTGCATAAATAAAATACGATTATATTTCGGACATCGCATCACTTATTGGTGGGTCTATCTATTTTCCTTTAAGGACTTACAATTTTGGGTTTCGTGACGAAAGTAATATACCATTTCATTTTCATGAAAGGTATAAAAATATATATACTATATATACCATCATATAAATATTATATATATCACCGATCTCTATGATTTTTTGACACAACAATATGTACTATATACGTAAGCGTTCGGTGAAATTTGAAGCTTCTAGCTGTTAAAATGGGGCTAAAATTGCGAAAATATTATATATACTATATATATATACTATATATACCACCATATATTTACTATATATTCCACCGATCTGTATGATTTTTAAAGACAACAATATATGTTATATACGTAAGCATTCGTTGAAGTTTGAAGCCTCTAGCTCTTAAAATAGGGCAGTAATTACGAAAAGTTTCTTATCTGAACAATCGGTTGTGGGGGATATATACTATATATACGACCGATCTCATAAATTTTTTCAGGCAACAATATTTGTAATATACGAAAGTATATGGTGAAGATTGAAGCTTCAATCTGTTAAATTGAGTAAGATATTATAAAAATCCTCTTTTTCTGAAAAATCGGTTGTATGGAGGATATATGCTATAGTGGTCCGATCCGGCCGGTTCCGACAAATGTCTAATCGGACACCCAAATACACCTGCTCACCAAATTTTATAAAGATATCTCAAAAATTGAGGGACTAGTTTGCATACAAACAGACAGACGGACATGGCTAAATCAACTCAGCTCTTCATTCTGATTATTTCGGTATACTTAATGGTGGGTCTATCTATTTTCCTTTAAGGACTTACAATTTTGGGTTTCGTGACGAAATTAATATACCATTTCATTTTCATGAAAGGTATAAAAATAGGTAGGTACTTTGTGTGAGGATGCAAAGCTTCACGTTTTTGTGGTCTGCAGGTAAATACTACGACTACGAATCACGGATTTCAAAAATATATGAAGTAAATGTAACTATTTGATGAAACTTGATGAATTTTGAAGCTTTTATCCGTAAAAAAGGGGCAAAAATGACAGTTTGTGTGAAGTATATAATATATATACCACCGATCTCTATGATTTTTTCAGACAACAATATATGCTATATACATGAGCATTTGATGAAATTTGAAGCTTCTAGCTGTTAAAACGGGGCAGAAATTGCGCAAAGTTTCTTATCTGAACAATCGGTTTTATGAGATATATACTATGTATACACCCGACCTCAATGATTTTTTCAGACATCAATATATGCTATACACGTGAGCAATCGGTGAAATTTGAAGCTTATAGCTGTTAAAATGGGGTAGAAATTGCGAAAAGTTTCTTATCTGAACAATCGGTTGTATGAGATATATACTATATATACAACCGATCTCTATGATTTTTTCAGACAACAATATATGCAATATACGTAAGCATTCGGTGAAATTTGAAGTTTCTAGCTGTTAAATTGGGGCTAAAATTGCGAAAATATATATATATACTATATATACCACCATATATATACTATATATACCACCGATATGTATGATTTTTTCAGACAACAATATATGCTATATACGTAAGCATTCGTTGAAATTTGAAGCCTCTAGCTCTTAAAATAGGGCAGTAATTACGAAAAGTTTCTTATCTGAACAATCGGTTGTGGGGGATATATACTATATATACGACCGATCTCATCAATGTTTTCAGGCAACAATATGTGCAATATACGAAAGTATATGGTGAAGTTTGAAGCTTCAATCTGTTAAATTGAGTAAGATATTACAAAAATCCTCTTTTTCTGAAAAATCGGTTTATGGAGGATATGTGCTATAGTGGTCCGATCCGGCCGGTTCCGACAAATGTCTAATCGGACACCCAAATACACCTGCTCACCAAATTTTATCAAGATATCTCAAAAATTGAGGGACTAGTTTGCATACAAACAGACAGACGGACAGAAGGACAGACAGACTTAATGGTGGGTCTATCTATTTTTCTTTAAGGACTTACAATTTTGGGTTTCGTGACAAAATTAATATACCATTTCATTTTCATGAAAGGTATAAAAATAGGTAGGTACTTTGTGTGAGGATGCAAAGTTTCAGGTATTTTGTGGTCTGCGTGTAAAAACTATGACAACGAATCACGTATTTCAACAATATATGACGTAAACGTAACTATTTGATGAAATTTTATGAATTTTGAAGCTTCTAGCCGTAAAAAAGGGGCAAAAAAATACAGTTTATATGGGGTATATAATATATGTACCACCGATCTCTATGATTTTTCAGACAACAATATATGCTATATGCGTAAGCATTTGGTGAAATTTGAAGCTTCAAGCTGTTAAAATGGGGGAGAAATTGCGCAAAGTTTCTTATCTGAACAATAGGTTGTATGAGATTATATATACCACCGGTCTCTATGATTTTTTCAGACAAAAATATATGCTATACACGTAAACATTTGGTGAAATTTGAACATATCTAAACGATTTTTAAGATAAATATAAAATAAACAAGTAAGGACGGGACCGTCTTCGGCTATGCCGAAGACTTCATACCTTTCATGAATGGGGCTGAACAATAATCTTATCCCGTTCGTAATCTCCAAATAATCGGATGTATAAGATAAGAAATATCTAGTGAACAGATCTACATACCTAAACGATTTTTATGATAAATATAAAATAAAAAATAGGTAGGTACTTTGTGTGAGGTTGCAAAGTTTCAAGGGGCAAAAATGACAGTTTATATGAAGTATATAATATATATACCACCGATCTCTATGATTTTTTCAGACAACAATATATGCTATATACGTAAGCGTTCGGTGAAATTTGAAGCTTCTAGCTTTTAAAATGGGGCTAAAATTTCGAAAATATATATATATACTCTATATATATACTATATATACCTCCATATATATACTATATATACCACCGATCTGTATGAGTTTTTCAAACAACAATATATGCTATATACGTAAGCATTCGTTGAAATTTGAAGCCTCTAGCTCTTAAAATTGGGCAGTAATTACGAAAAGTTTCTTATCTGAACAATCCATTGTGGGGGATATATACTATATATACGACCGATCTCATCAATTTTTTCAGGCAACAATATGTGCAATATACGAAAGTATATGGTGAAGTTTGAAGCTTCAATCTGTTAAATTGAGTAAGATATTACAAAAATCGGTTGTATGGAGGATATATGCTATATTGGTCCGATCCGGCCGGTTCCGACAAATGTCTAATCGGTCACCCAAATACTCCCGCTCACCAAATTTTATCAAGATATCTCAAAATTTAAGGGACTAGTTTGCATACAAACAGACAGACGGACATGGCTAAATCAACTCAGCTCTTCAACCTGATTATATCGGTATACTTAATGGTGGGTCTTTTCCTTTAAGGACTTACAATTTTGGGTTTCGTGACGAAATTTATATACCATTTCATTTTCATGAAAGGTACAAAAATAGGTAGGTACTTTGTGTGAGGATGCAAAGTTTCAGGTTTTTTGTGGTCTGCGTGTAAAAACTATGACTACAAATCACGTATTTCAACAATATATGACGTAAACGTAACTATTTGATGAAATGTTATGAATTTTGAAGCTTCTAGCCGTAAAAAAGGGGCAAAAAAATACAGTTTATATGGGGTATATAATATATGTACCACCGATCTCTATGATTTTTCAGACAACAATATATGCTATATGCGTAAGCATTTGGTGAAATTTGAAGCTTCTAGCAGTTAAAACGGGGCAGAAATTGAGCAAAGTTCCTTATCTGAACAATCGGTTGTATGAGATATATACTATATATACCACCGATCTCAATGATTTTTTCAGACAACAATATATACTATACACGTAAGCATTTGGTGAAATTTGAAGCTTCTAGCTGTCAAAATGGGGGAGAAATTGCGCAAAGTTTCTTATCTGAACAATCGGTTGTATGAAATTATATATACCACCGGTCTCTATGATTTTTTCAGACAACAATATATGCTATACACGTAAACATTTGGTGAAATTTGAACATATCTAAAAGATTTTTAAGATAAATATAAAATAAACAAGTAAGGAAGGCTAAGTTCGGGTGTAACCGAACATTACATACTCAGTTGAGAGCTATGGAGACAAAATAAGGAAAATCACGATGTAGGAAAATGAACCTAGGGTAACCCTGGAATGTGGTTGTATGACATGTGTATCAAATGGAAGGTATTAAAGAGTATTTTAAGAGAGAGTAGGCCATAGTTCTATGGATGGACGCCATTTAGGGATATCGCCATAAAGGTGGACCAGGGCTGACTCTAGAATTTGTTTGTACGATATGGGTATCAAATGAAAAGTGTTACTGAGCATTTTAAGAGGGAGTGGGCCTTAGGTCTATCTGTGGGCGCCTTTTCGAGATATCGCCATTAAGGTGGACCAGGAGTGACTCTAGAATGTGTTTGTACGATATGGGTATCAAATGAAAGCTGTTAATGAGTATTTTGAAAAGGAGTGATCCTTAGTTCTGTAGGTGGACGCCTTTTCGAGATATCGCCATAAAGGTGGACCAAAGGTGACTCTAGAATGTTTGTACGATATGGGTATCAAACGAAAGGTGTTACTGAGCATTTTAAGAGGGAGTGGGCATTAGGTCTATAGGTGGACGCCTTTTCGAGATATCGCCATTAGGGTGGGCCAGGGGTGACTCTAGAATGTTTTTACGATATGGGTATCAAACGAAAGGTGTTACTGAGCATTTTAAGAGGCAGTGGACATTAGTTCTATAGGTGGACGCCTTTTCGAGATATCGCCATTAGGGTGGGCCAGGGGTGACTCTAGAAAATTTGTACGATATGTGCATCAAACGAAAGGTGTTACTGAGCATTTTAAGAGGGAGTGGGCATTAGGTCTATAGGTGGACGCCTTTTCGAGATATCGCCGTTAGGGTGGGCCAGGGGTGACTCTAGAATGTGTTTGTACGATATGGATATCAAATTAAAGGTATTAATGGGGGTTTTAAAAGCGAGTGGCCCTTAGATGTATATGTGAAGGCGTTCTCGCGATATCGGCCAAAATGTGGACCAGGTGATCCAGAAAATCATCTGTCGGGTACTGCTAATCTAATATATATTATAAATGGGAAAGTTTGGATGTTAAGATGTTTGGATGTTTGGATGTTTAGATGTTTGGATGTTTGGATGTTTGGATGTTTGGATGTTTGTCCAGACGTTTGTCTTTGTGACTCAATAACGCAAGAACGGCTCGACCGATTTGGATGAAATTTTGCACACATATAGCCAATAGTCTAGAAGGATCTACTAGCTATATATTTTTCAAAAGGGGCGTGGTCCCGGCCCCCTAGGAACAGTTATAATTTAATTATTATATTTTTTCGTCTTTGCGACTGAATCACGCCAGAATGGCTACACGGATTTTGATGAAATTTGGGACACAGACAGTAGTCTACTAGCGAAATTTTTTTCGAACATGGAAAGAGGGGTGGGGGTCCCACGACCCTTCGAGAAATTATTTTTCATAATTTTTACACATTATAACTTTACGTATACTGGCCTTCACCAATATCACAGACTCAAGGGGTCAAATAAGTCGAGGGCTTACAAAGTAAGCAGTGACACCCTCCGCCCGCCCCCCTTTATCTCCCCCTCTGGTGTAAAATCCATAAATTGTTATAACTCAATCTAAATTTTCTCCTAAATCAATAGTTTTTGGTATCTGGTACATACAGAACGAGATCTAGACAATTTTGGAGGAACGATCAGTGGTCCTCTCCTCTACTCCCGCCATCCGCCCTCCATCAATTGTTTTTATTAGCACGCTTTTATTAGCTTTACCTGTATGTTTCTATCTAACTTTTTATTCGCTCCAATGCGCCTGCTGCCTTATTAACATGGTTTTATAATTAGCTTCACCTTATTTGTAATCCCGTAAGGGTCATATAGAGACCCTTCCGGGACCATTTCTGGATGGTTTTCGGGATCGGTCCGGGATTACGCCGGGGTGATTTCGGGACTTTTTCGGGACTATTTCGGGATCATTTTGGGACACTTCCGGGATCATTTCTGTATAGTTTACGGGATCCGTCCGGGATCCCGTCGGGGTTGTTTTGGAACATTTTCGGGACTATTCCGGAATCATTTCGGGACTGTTTCGCGATCATTTGGGGACCCTTCCGGCATCATTTCTGGATGGTTTTCGGGATCCGTCCGGGATCCCGTCGGGGTACTTTCGAGATCATTTGCGTACATTCGAGAGATAAATTCTTGATGGTTTCCGGGATCATTACGGGACTTTTTCGGGGTCAGTTTGGGTCCTTTCCGTAATCATTCCTGGATGGTTTTAGGGATCCGTCCGGGATCCCGTCGGGACCATTTCGGGGCTATTTCGGGATCATTAGGGGTATCTTCCGGCATCATTTCTGCATGGTTGTCGAGATCCGTCCGCGATCCCGTCAGGGTCATTTCGGGACTATTTCGGGATAACTTGGGGTACCTGCCTGCATCATTTCTGGATGGTTTTCGGTATCCGTCCGGGATCCCGTCGGTGTCATTTCGGGACCATTTGGGGTCCATTCCTGCATCATTTCTGGATGGTTTTCGGGATACGTCCGGGATCCTGTCGGGGTCATTTTGGGACTTTTGCGGGATCATTTGGGGTCTCTTCCGGCATCATTTCTGGATGGTTTTCGGGATCCGTCCGGGATCCCGTCGATGTCATTTCGGGACTATTACGGCATCATTTGGGGTACCTTCCGGCATCATTTCTAGATGGTTTTCGGGATCCATCCGGGATCCCGTCGGGGTCATTTCGGAACTTTTTCTCGACTAATACAGCATCATTTGGGGAACCTTTCGGCATCATTTCTGGATGGTTTACGGGATCCGTCCGGGATCCCGTCGGCGTCATTTTGGGACTTTTGCGGGATCATTTGGGGTCTCTTCCGGCATCATTTCTGGATGGTTTACGGGATCCGTCCGGGATCCTGTCGGGGTCATTTTGGGACTTTTGCGGGATCATTTGGGGTCTCCTCCGGCATCATTTCTGGATGGTTTACGGGATCCGTCCGGGATCCTGTGGGGGTCATTTTGGGACTTTTGCGGGATCATTTGGGGTCTCTTCCGGCATCATTTCTGGATGGTTTACGGGATCCGTCCGGGACCCTGTCGGGGTCATTTTGGGACTTTAGCGGGATCATTTGGGGTCTCCTCCGGCATCATTTCTGGATGGTTTACGGGATCCGTCCGGGATCCTGTCGGGGTCATTTTGGGACTTTTGCGGGATCATTTGGGGTCTCTCCCGGCATCATTTCTGGATGGTTTTCGGGATCCGTCCGGGATCCTGTCGGGGTCATTTTGGGACTTTTGCGGGATCATTTGGGGTCTCTTCCGGCATCAATTCTGGATGGTTTACGGGATCCGTCCGGGATCCCGTCGATGTCATTTCGGGACTATTTCGGCATCATTTGGGGTACCTTCCGCTATCAATTCTAGATGGTTTTCGGGCTCCGTCCGGGATCCCGTCGGAGTCATTTCGGAATTTTTTCTCGACTAATACAGGATCATTTGGGGACCCTATCGGCATCATTTCTGGATGGTTTTCGGTATCCGTCTGGGATCCCGTCGGTGTCATTTCGGGACCATTTGGGGTCCATTCCGGCATCATTTCTGGATGGTTTTCGGGATACGTCCGGGATCCTGTCGGGGTCATTTTGGGACTTTTGCGGGATCATTTACGGTCTCTTCCGGCATCATTTCTGGATGGTTTTCGGGATCCGTCCGGGATCCCGTCGATGTCATTTCGGGACTATTACGGCATCATTTGGGGTACCTTCCGGCATCATTTCTAGATGGTTTTCGGGATCCATCCGGGATCCCGTCGGGGTCATTTCGGAACTTTTTCTCGACTAATACAGCATCATTTGGGGAACCTTTCGGCATCATTTCTGGATGGTTTACGGGATCCGTCCGGGATCCCGTCGGCGTCATTTTGGGACTTTTGCGGGATCATTTGGGGTCTCTTCCGGCATCATTTCTGGATGGTTTACGGGATCCGTCCGGGATCCTGTCGGGGTCATTTTGGGACTTTTGCGGGATCATTTGGGGTCTCCTCCGGCATCATTTCTGGATGGTTTACGGGATCCGTCCGGGATCCTGTCGGGGTCATTTTGGGACTTTTGCGGGATCATTTGGGGTCTCTTCCGGCATCATTTCTGGATGGTTTACGGGATCCGTCCGGGATCCTGTCGGGGTCATTTTGGGACTTTTGCGGGATCATTTGGGGTCTCTTCCGGCATCATTTCTGGATGGTTTACGGGATCCGTCCGGGACCCTGTCGGGGTCATTTTGGGACTTTAGCGGGATCATTTGGGGTCTCCTCCGGCATCATTTCTGGATGGTTTACGGGATCCGTCCGGGATCCTGTCGGGGTCATTTTGGGACTTTTGCGGGATCATTTGGGGTCTCTCCCGGCATCATTTCTGGATGGTTTTCGGGATCCGTCCGGGATCCTGTCGGGGTCATTTTGGGACTTTTGCGGGATCATTTGGGGTCTCTTCCGGCATCAATTCTGGATGGTTTACGGGATCCGTCCGGGACCCTGTCGGGGACAATTTGGGAATTTAGCGGGATCATTTGGGGTCTCCTCCGGCATCATTTCTGGATGGTTTTCGGGGTCCGTCCGGAATCCCGTCGATGTCATTTCGGGACTATTTCGGCATCATTTGGGGTACCTTCCGCTATCAATTCTAGATGGTTTTCGGGCTCCGTCCGGGATCCCGTCGGAGTCAAATATGGAATTTTTTCTCGACTAATACAGGATCATTTGGGGACCCTTTCGGCATCATTTCTGGATAGTTTTAGGGATCCGTTCGGGATCCCGACGGGGTCATATCGGGACCATTTGGGGTACCTACCGGCATCATTTCTGGATGGTTTTCGGGATCTGTCCGGGATCCTGTTGGGGTCATTTTGGGACTTTTGCGGGATCATTTGGGGTCTCTTCCGGCATCATTTCTGGATGGTTTTCGGGATCCGTCCGGGATCCTGTCGGGGTCATTTTGGGACTTTTGCGGGATCATTTGGGGTCTCTTCCGGCATCATTTCTGGATGGTTTACAGGATCCGTCCGGGATCCTGTCGGGGTCATTTTGAGACTTTTTCGGGATCATTTGGGGTCTCTTCCGGCATCATTTCTGTATGGTTTTCGGTATCCGTCCGGGATCCTGTCGGGGTCATTTTGGGACTTTTGCGGGATCATTTGGGGTCTCTTCCGGCATCATTTCTGGATGGT
Source organism: Eurosta solidaginis (assembly GCF_040869045.1). Classification (NCBI taxonomy): domain Eukaryota; kingdom Metazoa; phylum Arthropoda; class Insecta; order Diptera; family Tephritidae; genus Eurosta; species Eurosta solidaginis. The sequence goes on from NC_090324.1 coordinate 167,069,334, forward strand.
TTACGGGATCCGTCCGGGATCATGTCGGGGTCATTTTGGGCCTTTTGCGGGATCATTTGGGTTCTCTTCCGGCATCATTTCTGGATGGTTTACGGGATCCGTCCGGGATCCTGTCGGGGTCATTTTGGGACTTTTGCGGGATCATTTGGGGTCTCTCCCGGCATCATTTCTGGATGGTTTTCGGGATCCGTCCGGGATCCTGTCGGGGTCATTTTGGGACTGTTGCGGGATAATTTGGGGTCTCTTCCGGCATCATTTCTGGATGGTTTACGAGATCCGTCCGGGAGCCTGTCGGGGTCATTTTGGGACTTTTGAGAGATCATTTGGGGTCTCTTCCGCCATCATTTCTGGATGGTTTACGGGATCCGTCCGGGACCCTGTCGGGGTCATTTTGGGACTTTAGCGGCATCATTTGGGGTCTCCTCCGGCATCATTTCTGGATGGTTTTCGGGATCCGTCCGGGATCCTGTCGGGGTCATTTTGGGACCTTTGCGGGATCATTTGGGGTCTCTTCCGGCATCATTTCTAGATGGTTTTCGGGATCCGTCCGGGATACCGTCGATGTCATTTCGGGACTATTTCGGCATCATTTGGGTACCTTCCGGTATCAATTCTAGATGGTTTTAGGGATCCGTCCGGGATCCCGTCGGAGTCATTTCGGAACTTTTTCTCGACTAATACAGGATAATTTGGGGACCCTTTCGGCATCATTTCTGGATAGTTTTAGTGATCCGTTCGGGATCCCGACGGGGTCATATCGGGACCATTTGGGGTACCTACCGGCATCATTTCTGGATGGTTTACGGGATCCGCCCGGGACCCTGTCGGGGTCATTTTGGGACTTTAGCGGGATCATTTGGGGTCTCCTCCGGCATCATTTCTGGATGGTTTCCGGATCCATCCGGGATTCCGTCGGCGTAATTTCGGGACTATTAGGGGGTTATTTGGGGACCTTTCCGTCATCATTTCTGGATAGTTTTAGGGATCCGTTCGGGATCCCGACGGGGTCATATCGGGACCATTTGGGGTACCTACCGGCATCATTTCTGATTGGTTTTCGGGATCCGTCCGGGATCCCGTCGGGATAATTTCGGGACTATTTCGGGATCATTTGGGTACCTACCTTCATCATTTCTGGATGATTTTCGGGATCCGTACGGGATCCCGTCGGGGTCATTTCAGGAGTTTTTCGGGATCCGCCCGTGATCCCGGCGGGGTCATTTCGGGACTATTTCGGGATCATTTGGGGTACCTAGATGGATAGTTTTCGGGATTCGTCCGGGATCCCGTCTGGATCATTTCAGGACTTTTTCGGGATAATTTGGGGTATCTTCCGGCCACTTTTCTAGACGGTTTTCGATATCCGTCCGGCATACCGTCAGGGTAATTTCGGGACTATTTGGGGATAACTTGGGAACCTTTCCGGTATCATTTCTGGATAGTTTCCGGGATCCTTCGGGGATCCCGTCAGGGTCATTTCGGAACCCGCGACTAATGCGGGATCATTTGGGGACCCTTTCGCCATCATTTCCGGATGGTTTTCGTGATCCGTCCGGGATACCGTCAGGGTAATTTTGGGACTATTTGGGGATAACTTGGGAACCTTTCCGGCATCATTTCTGGATGGTTTACGAGATCCGTCCGGGATCCTGTCGGGGTCATTTTGGGACTTTTGCGAGATTATTTGGGGTCTCTTCCGGCATCATTTCTGGATGGTTTACGGGATCCGTCCGGGACCCTGTCGGGGTCATTTTGGGACTTTAGCGGGATCATTTGGGGTCTCCTCCGGCATCATTTCTGGATGGTTTTCGGGATCCGTCCGGGATCCTGTCGGGGTCATTTTGGGACCTTTGCGGGATGATTTGGGGTCTCTTCCGGCATCATTTCTAGATGGTTTTCGGGATCCGTCCGGGATACCGTCGATGTCATTTCGGGACTATTTCGGCATCATTTGGGGTACCTTCCGGTATCAATTCTAGATGGTATTAGGGATCCGTCCGGGATCCCGTCGGAGTCATTTCGGAACTTTTTCTCGACTAATACAGGATAATTTGGGGACCCTTTCGGCATCATTTCTGGATAGTTTTAGTGATCCGTTCGGGATCCCGACGGGGTCATATCGGGACCATTTGGGGTACCTACCGGCATCATTTCTGGATGGTTTACGGGATCCGTCCGGGACCCTGTCGGGGTCATTTTGGGACTTTAGCGGGATCATTTGGGGTCTCCTCCGGCATCATTTCTGGATGGTTTCCGGATCCATCCGGGATTCCGTCGGCGTAATTTCGGGACTTTTAGGGGGTTATTTGGGGACCTTTCCGACATCATTTTTGGATAGTTTTAGGGATCCGTTCGGGATCCCGTCGGGGTCATTTCAGGACTTTTTCGGGATCCGCCCGTGATCCCGGCGGGGTCATTTCGGGACTATTTCGGGATCATTTGGGGTACCTAGATGGATAGTTTTCGGGATTCGTCCGGGATCCCGTCTGGATCATTTCAGGACTTTTTCGGGATCATTTGGGGTATCTTCCGGCCACTTTTCTAGATGGTTTTCGGTATCCGTCCGGGACCCTGTCGGGGTCATTTTGGGACTTTAGCGGGATCATTTGGGGTCTCCTCCGGCATCATTTCTGGATGGTTTACGGGATCCGTCCGGGATCCTGTCGGGGTCATTTTGGGACTTTTGCGGGATCACTTGGGGGCTCTTCCGACATCATATCTGGACGGTTTTCGGGATCCGTCCGGGATCTCGACGGGGTCATTTGGGGACTTTTGCGGGATCATTTGGGGGCTCTTCCGGCATCATTTCTGGATGGTTTTCGGGATCCGTCCGGGATGCCGACGAGGTCATTTCGGGACTATTTCGGGATTATTTGGGATACCTACCGGCATCATTTCTGGATGGTTTTTGGGATTCGTCCGGGATCCCGTCAGGGTCATTTCGGGACTTTTTCTCGACTAATACGGGATCATTTGCGGACCCTTTCGGCATCATTTCTGGATAGTTGTCGGGATCCCGTCACGGTCATTTCGGGACTATTAGGGGATCATTTGAGGACCTTTCCGGCATCATTTCTGGATAGTTTTCGGAATCCTTTCGGGATACCATCAGGGTCATTTCGGGATCATTTAAGGATGGCTTTCAGGATTCGTCCGGGAACCCGTCAGGGTAATTTCTGGACTTTTCCGAGACTATTTCGGGATCATTTTGGGACCTTCCTAAGATCATTTCTGGATGGATTTCGGGATCTGTCCGGTATCCCCTCAGGGTCATTTTGGTACTATTAGGTGATCATTTAAGGACCTTTCCGCATCACTTCTGAATGGTTTTCGGTATCCGTTCAGGATCCCGTCGGAATAATTGCTTGACTTTTTCGGGATCATTTAGGGTCCCTTACGGCAACATTTCTGGATGGTTTTTGGGAATCGTCCGGCATCCCGTCGGGGTCATTTTGGGACTTTTTCTCGACTAATACGGGATCATTTGCAGGCCCTTTCGGCATCATTTCTAAATAGTTGTCGGGATCCGTTCGGGATCCCGTTAGGGTATTTTCGGAACTATTAGGAGATCATTTGAGGACCTTTCCGCATCACTTCTGAATGGTTTTCGGTATCCGTTCAGGATCCCGTCGGAATAATTGCTTGACTTTTTCGGGATCATTTGGGGTCCCTTCCGGCATCATTTCTGGATGGTTTTTGGGAATCTTCCGGCATCCCGTCGGGGTTATTTCGGGACTTTTTCTCGACTAATACGGGATAATTTGCGGGCCCTTTCGGTACTATTTCTGGATAGTTTTCGGGATCCGTTCGGGATCCCGTCAGGGTCTTTTCGGAACCTTTCCGGCATCATTTCTGGATAGTTTTCGGGATCCTTTCGGGGTCCCATCAGGGTCATTTCGGGACTTTTTCGGCAACATTTAAGATTTGTTTTCAGGATTCGTCCGGGAACCCGTCAGGGTAATTTCTGGACTTTTCCGAGACTATTTCGGAGTCATTTTGGGACCTTCCAAAGATCATTTCTGGATGGACTTCGGGATCAGCCAGGGATGCCGTCAGGGTCATTTTGGGACTATTAGATGATCATTTGAGGACCTTTCCGGCATCACTTCTGCATGGTTTTCGGTATCCGTTCAGGATCCCGTCGGGACTTTTTCGGGATCATTTGGGGTCCTCCGGCATCATTTCTGGATGGTTTTTGGGATTCGTCCGGTATACCGTCGGGGTCATTTTGGGACTTTTTCTCGACTAATACGGGATCATTTGCAGGCCCTTTCGGCATCATTTCTAAATAGTTGTCGGGATCCGTTCGGGATCCCGTTAGGGTATTTTCGGAACTATTAGGAGATCATTTGAGGACCTTTCCGGCATCATTTCTGGATAGTTTTCGGGATCCTTTCGGGGTCCCGTCAGGGTCATTTCGGGACTTTTTCGGGATCATTTAAGGATGGCTTTCAGGTTTCGTCCGGGGACCCGTCAGGGTAATTTCTGGACTTTTTCGGGATCAGTCAGGGATGCCGTCAGGGTAATTTTGGGACTATTAGGTGATCATTTGAGGACCTTTCCGGCATCACTTCTGGATGGTTTTCGGTATCCGTTCAGGATCCCGTCGGAATCATTGCGGGACTTTTTCGGGATCAATTGGGGTCCCTCCCAAGATCATTTCTGGATGGATTTCGGGATCTGTCCGGGATCCCGTCAGGGTCATTTCGGGACTTCTTCGGGACTATATCGGGATCTTTTCTGGATGGTTTACGGGATCCGTCCAGGATCCCTTAAGGGTAATTTTGGGATTATTAAGTGATCATTTCCGATCTTTTCCGAGACTATTTCAGGATCATTTTGGGACCTTCCCAAGATCATTTCTGGATGGATTTCGGGATCAGTCAGGGATGCCGTCAGGGTAATTTTGGGACTATTAGGTGATCATTTGAGGACCTTTCCGGCATCACTTCTGGATGGTTTTCGGTATCCGTTCAGGATCCCGTCGGAATCATTGCGGGACTTTTCGGGATCAATTGGGGTCCCTCCCAAGATCATTTCTGGATGGATTTAGGGATGCGTTCGAGATCCCGTCAGGGTCATTTCGGGACTTCTTCGGGACTATATCGGGATCTTTTCTGGATGGTTTACGGGATCCGTCCAGGATCCCTTAAGGGTAATTTTGGGATTATTAAGTGATCATTTGAGGACCTTTCAGGCATCACTTCTGGATGATTTTCGGTATCCGTTCGGGATCCTGTCGAATCATTGCAGGACTTTTTCGGAATCATTTGGGATCCCTTCCGGCATCATTTCTGTATGGTTTTCGGTATCCGTCCGGGATCTCGTCGGGGTCATTTGGGGACTATTTCGGGATCATTTGGGGTACCTACCAGCATCATTTCTGGATGATTTTCGGTATCCGTTCGGGATCCCGTCGGAATCAATGCGGGACTTTTTCGGAATCATTTGGGATCCCTTCCGGCATCATTTCTGGATGGTTTTCGGGATTTGTCCGGGATCCCGTCGGGGTTATTTCGGGATCATTTGGTTATCCTCTAGGGGTCGTTTCGTGACTTTTTCTGTATTATTTTGGGATCATTTGGGGCCCTTCCGGCATAATTTCTTTATGGTTTGCCGGATCCATCAGGGTCATTTCGGGACCATTTTGGGATCATTTGGGGAACCTGTCGAGATCATTTCTGGATCCGTCCGGGATGCCGTAGGAGCCATTTCGGGATTTTTTGTTACTTTTCCGGGATAGTTTTTGGACCCTTCCGGGATCATTTCTGGATCTGTGCGGGATCCCATCTGGGTCATTTCCGGACTATTTCGGGATCATTTTGGGATCCTTCCGGAATCATTTCTGTATGGTTTTTGCGATGCGTCGTGGATCCCCTCGGAGCCATTTCGGAACTTTTTCTGGAGTATGTGGGGATAATTTAGGGACCCTTCCTGGATATTTTCTGGATGGTTTTTGAGATCCGCCCGGGAGCCCGTCAGGGTCATTTCGGAACCTTTTCGGGATCATTTTGGAACACCTTCAGGGATCATTTCTGTGTGGTTCTCTGGATACGTCTAGAATCGTGTCGTTGTCATTTCGGGTTTTTTTGGGACTATTCCGGGAACTTTTGGAGACCCTTTCGGGGCATTTCTGGATGGTTTTCGGGATCCGTCCGCGATAGCGTTGGGGTCATTTCGTAACTTTTTCTGGATAATATCGGGATCATTTGGGATCCTATCAGGTTATCAGCTCATTTAGTTCTTTTTTTTTACTCAATTACAAAAATAAAATGCATTAGACAGAAAACAAAATTTTAAACAGATAACCTGATAAGCAGGCTAACGCGAATAACCCATATATTTTAATTTCTCCTTGCGGACGTGGCCGCGGGTAAAGGCTAGTTTATTTATATATGCAATACCACTAACAGTATTCCTGCCAAGATTCCAAGGGCTGTTGATTTCGGCTTGTAGAACTTTTTCATTTTCTTCTACTTAATATGGTAGGTGTCACACCCATTTTACAAAGTTTTTTCCAAAGTTATATTTTGCGTCAATAAACCAATCCAGTTACCATGTTTCATCCCTTTTTTCGTATTTGGTATAGAATTATGGCATTTTTTTCATTTTTCGTAATTTTCGATATCGATAAAGTGGGCGTGGTTATGGTCGGATTTCGGCCATTTTTTATACCAAGATAAAGTGAGTTCAGATAAGTACGTGGGCTAAGTTTAGTAAAGATATATCGGTTTTTGCTCAAGTTATTGTGTTAACGGCCGAGCGGAAGGACAGACGGTGGACTGTGTATAAAAACTGGGCGTGGCTTCAACCGATTTCGCCCTTTTTCACAGAGAACAGTTACCGTTATAGAATCTATTCCCTACCAAATTTGAGAAGGATTGGTAAATTTTTGTTCGATTTATGGCATTAAAAGTATTCTAGACAAACTAAATGAAAATGGGCGGAGCCACGCCCATTTTGAAATTTTCTTTTATCTTTGTATTTTGTTGCATCATTTCATTACTGGAGTTGAATTTTGACTTAATTTACCTATATACAGTAAAGATATTAAATTTTTTGTTAAAATTTGAATTTAAAAAAATTTTTTTTTTAAAAGGGGGCGTGTTCTTCATCCAATTTTGCTAATTTTTATTTAGCACATATATAGTAATAGTAGTAACGTTCCTGCCAAATTTCATCATGATATCTTCAACGACTGCCAAATTACAGCTTGCAAAACTTTTAAATTACCTTCTTGTAAAAGTGGGCGGTGTCACGCCCATTGTCCAAAATCTTACTAATTTTCTATTCTGCGTCATAACTTCAACCCATCTACCAAGTTTCATTCCGTTAACCGCCTTTGGCAATGAATTATAGCATTTTTTCGGTTTTTCGAAATTTTCGATATCGAAAAAGTGGGCGTGGTTATAGTCCGATATCGTTCATTTTAAATAGCGATATGAGATGAGTGCCCAGGAATCTACATACCAAATTTCATCAAGATATCTCAAAATTTACTCAAGTTATCGTGTTAACGGACAGACGGACGGACGGACGGACGGACGGACGGACGGACGGACGGACATGGCTCAATCACATTTTTTTTCGATACTGATGATTTTGATATATGGAAGTCTATATCTATCTCGATTCCTTTATACCTGTACAACCAACCGTTATCCAATCAAAGTTAATATACTCTGTGAGCTCTGCTCAACTGAGTATAAAAATAGGTAGGTACTTTGTGTGAGGATGCAAATCTTCACGTTTTTTGTGGTCTGAATATAAAAACTACGACTACGAATCACGTAATTCAAAAATATATGAAGTAAACGTAACTATTTGATGAAACTTGATGAATTTTGAAGCTTCTATCCGTAAAAAAGGGGCAAAAATGACAGTTTGTATGAAGTATATAATATATATACCACCGATCTCTATGACTTTTCAGACAACAATATATGCTATATACGTAAGCATTTGGTGAAATTTGAAGCTTCTAGCTGTTAAAACGGGGCAGAAATTACGCAAAGTTTCTTATCTGAACAATCGGTTGTATGAGATATATACTATGTATACACCCGATCTCAATGATATTTTCAGACATCAATATATGCTATACACGTAAGCATTTGGTGAAATTTGAAGCTTCTAGCTGTTAAAATGGGGCTGAAGTCGCAAAAAAAATATATATACTATATATGCCATCATATATATATTATATATTTCACCGATCTCTATGATTTTTGACACAACAATATATACTATATACGTAAGCAATCGGTGATTTTTGAAGCTTATAATTTTTAGTTGGGCCAAACTCTTTTTTAAAATGTTTGCTGGGTAGGAGCTGCTTCGGCCGATAGATTAGTAAAGGAAACCAAAAAGGTTTTTCTTTTTCCCTCTATGCATTTCGGCGCTTTCGCGTCATCATCAGGAAGGTCTACATTTATTTTAAAAAACAGAAACATGAAAACACAAAATGAAATATAAGGATACAGCACAATCAATAGACATAAAAATTAATATTTGGAACTTTACTCACATTAATTTGATTAATTTTTTAAATTACAAAAACATCACATATTAACATTAAACATATTGTTTTCATATTATTATTTGTTTACATGTTTGATGACAGCTGTGTAAGCGCTGTTTGTGTTCTCCACGTCTTCTTTAAAATTCATTAAGTTAGGGAGTTGCTGTTGAATTCGGAGACTTTCAAGTGTCATCCGCCTTTTGCTCTTCTCTCAGCATCCAAAATCCAAGCGTTCGCAAAATCAGCTGTGTGTTCGTTTTCGATCAGGTGTTGAGAAAGCGCTGTTGTTGTTTTGTTGTTTTTGTTAACACTTATTGCAGTTATTGTTGTTGTTACCTTTGCATTGGATTTCGTAGACTACGTTGCTTTGCTGTTCCTTGTCTATCCTGTCTTTTGTTTTTGTAAAGATTCTCCTTAGTGTATTGTGCGGTTTATAGGCAAAATTTATGTCGTCATTTTTCATTATTTTTCTTAGCGCTTGATTGCCGGTTAGGCCAGGCACATATGTAACGCCGATGAATTTTTTATTGGTATTTGCTTCGGTTATTTCATTTGCAATATTAGGTTGGCTCATTTTTTCGTAGTATTATTTAGTAAATTTTCTATTAACTTATTGGGGTAGTTATTTTTAAATAGAATACTTCTTATTATCTTCTTATTTTATTCAGTGAATTCATTATCGCTTAGGAGGTATATTTTTCTTATTAGGCTGGTTGCCGTATTTATTTTTTGTTTCCATGGGTGATTTGAATGAAAATTAATAATTCTACCCGATGATACCGTCTTTGCATACCAGTTAAGAATCAAGTTCTTATTTCTTCGATGTATTACCACGTCTAGGAAGGCAATTCTGTTGTTTTGTTCTATTTCCTTTGTAAATTGTATTTTGGTATGCTGTGCTTTAAAAATTGTCAATATGTCTTCCACGTCTTTGGTTTTTACAATAGCGAATATGTCATCTACATATTTGGCTATGTATTTGACATATGTGTCTTTACTTTTTAATTCAGCGATGCTGTCGTCCAAAATTTTATCAAGTACGATATCTGCAATGGTTGGAGATAGTGGGTTGCCCATTGGCATTCCGTAAATTTGTTGATATAAAGTTTTATTGTATGTGAAATAACTATTATCACGCAAGCAGAAATCAAGTATCGCCTGGAATTGTTTCTTATTTATTTTCGTGTATTTCTCCAACTTATCCCATTTCTGCATTATAATACGTATTGCGAAATGTATTGGTATATTTTTAAAAAGGGATATTACGTCGAATGAGATCAAAAGCTTATAGCTGTTAAAATGGGGTAGAAATTGCGAAAAGTTTCTTATCTGAACAATCGGTTGTATGAGATATATACTATATATACAACCGATCTCTATGATTTTTTCAGACAACAATATCTGCCATATACGTAAGCGTTCGGTGAAATTTGAAGCTTCTAGCTGTTATAATGGGGCTAAAATTGCGAATATATATATATATATACTATATAAAAAATAAATAAATGTAAGGCGCGATAACCTCCGAAGAGATCTAAGGCCGAGCTTCTCTTCCAATTTGCGTCGTGCTCCTCTTGATTTTTCCCTACAAATTGGCCGGACGGGACCTACATGTTTTATGCCGACTCCGAACGGCATCTGCAAGGCAGATGAGTTTTCACTGAGAGCTTTTCATGGCAGAAATACAATCGGAGCGCTTGCCAGACACTGCCGAGGGGCGACCCCGCTTAGAAAAATTTTCTTCTAATTGAAAAATCTTATTTCTAAAATTTTGATGTTGCTTTGCCCGGGAGTTGAACCCAGAGCATACGGTGTGATAGGCGGAGCACGCTACCATCACACCACGGTGGCCGCCATACTATATATATATACTATATATACCACCATATATATACTATATATACCACCGATCTGTATGATTTTTTCAGACAACAATATATACTATATACATAAGCATTCGTTGAAATTTGAAGCCTCTAGCTTTTAAAATAGGGCAGTAGTTACGAAAAGTTTCTTATCTGAACAATCGGTTGTGGGGGGGATATATAATATATATACGACCGATCTCATCAATTTTTTTAGGCAACAATATGTGCAATATACGAAAGTATATGGTGAAGTTTGAAGCTTCAACCTGTTAAATTGAGTAAGATATTACAAAAATCCTCTTGTTCTGAAAAATCGGTTGTATGGAGGATATATGCTATAGTGGTCCGATCCGGCCGGTTCCGACAAATGTCTAATCGGACACCCAAATACACCTGCTCATAAAATTCTATCAAGATATCTCAAAAATTGAGGGACTAGTTTGCATACAAACAGACAGACGGACAGACGGACAGACAGACAGACGGACATGGCTAAATCAACTCAGCTCTTCATTCTGATTATTTCGGTATACTTAATGGTGAGTCTATCTATTTTCCTTTAAGGACTTACAATTTTGGATTTCGTGACGAAATTAATATACCATTTCATTTTCATGAAAAGTATAAAAATATATATACTATATATATACTATATATACCATCATATATACATTATATATCTCACCGATCTCTATGATTTTTTGACACAACAATATATACTATATACGTAAGCAATCGGTGAAATTTGAAGCTTATAGCTGTTAAAATGGGGTAGAAATTGCGAAAAGTTTCTTATCTGAACAATCGGTTGTATGAGATATATACTATATATACAACCGATCTCTATGATATTTCACACAACAATATATGCCATATACGTAAGCGTTCGGTGAAATTTGAAGCTTCTAGCTGTTAAAATGGGGCTAAAATTGCGAAAATATATATAATATATGTTTTTTGCTGGATCAAGGTCCAAATTAAAACAAAAACGGTTCGTCTTTTTTGTCAATATATTTCGGTTACACTTCGGTAACCATCCTCAGGACACTATTAACAACATAAAAACATCACAATATAAAACAATGTGCAATATAAAAAGTTTTGTAAACAAAAAATCACATACATGATAAATATCCGATCCGTCTAATGTGTCTACTGTTGTCGCTTGCTCTCTAACAAATGCCTGTACAAATGTGCGCTGTGGTCTATGTCCGTTTTATAATTCATTCGTATGTTTGTAGGTACGTTGATTATGTGAAGCATTTCCAATGTAAAACGTTTCCCGTAGTGTTGTTCTTGTTCAAGTATAGTTGCTCTGTCAAAGTTAGGAGAATGCCCGGTACTTTTACAGTGGGACATAAGGGCTGTTTTATGAAAGTTTGTGTAGTGGGACTGTTTGTAGTCAGACTTGTGTTGTGACAGTCTGGTTTTTAACTTTCCTTTTGTTGTACCCACATATATGCTATTACATGGCTAATCCGTTTTACCGTTACATGGAAAATCGTAATTTTCGGGTTTTGGAATTCTCTGTTTAGTTCTTTTAAATATATTCTTTAAAGTATTAATTGGTTTATGAGCTATTCTCACTTTTACTTTATTATAACAATCAGATCTCGCTACACGTTCTGACAATTCAGGTACATATGTTAATGATTTGAATATTTTCGCTCTTTCTGAGATATTTTGATGGGTTTTTGTTGAAGATCGCCTTAATAGAGAATTTATAACCGATTTCGGAAATAATTGTAAGTCCTTAAAGGAAAATAGATAGACCCACCATTAAGTATACCGAAATAATCAGAATGAAGAGCTGAGTTGATTTAACCATGTCCGTCTGTCTGTCTGTCCGTCTGTCTGTTTGTATGCAAACTAGTCCCTCAATTTTTGAGATATCTTGATAAAATTTGGTGAGCAGGTGTATTTGGGTGTCCGATTAGACATTTGTCGGAACCGGCCGGATCGGACCACTATAGCATATATCCTCCATACAACCGATTTTTCAGAAAAAGAGGATTTTTGTAATATCTTACTCAATTTAACAGATTGAAGCTTCAAACTTCACCATATACTTTCGTATATTGCACATATTGTTGCCTGAAAAAATTGATGATATCGGTCGTATATATAGTATATATCCCCACAACCGATTGTTCAGATAAGAAACTTTTCGTAAATACTGCCCTATTTTAAGAGCTAGAGGCTTCAAATTTCAACGAATGCTTACGTATATAGCATATATTGTTGTCTGAAAAAATCATACAGATCGGTGGTATATATAGTATACATATATAGTATATATATATATTTTCGCAATTTTAGCCCCATTTTAACAGCTAGAAGCTTCAAATTTCACCGAACGCTTACGTTCTAATTTGGAACGTTCACGAGCCAGCAGCTAGCCCCAGGTGAGTAAGATAAAAACCAACCATTTTACACAGTGCGAGTGTCAGTGAGTTAATATTTGCAAACAATTAATGTTATAAATCTGAATTGCCTAGTGAATTTATTTTGTATAATTTAACTCCTAGCCATTGTCACGTAATTTTTAATTTTCAATTTGCTTTTTGCAATTCATCCCTTGCATGAATTTGAATGTGCCAAGTGCACTTTGTATTCCCATTAATTTCCTTCTAATTGCATTACTGCATATTCAATCGGAATTGCAATTTGTATTGTGAAATTAATTAGCTGTCCTGACGACCAGGAAGTTTGTGAGTGGTTCACTTTGATAAGCAAATATTGTAAAATATTTATAAATAAGTAATTGTAATTACTCGGTATTAATTCTTCTCTTTTTTATTTCTTATATTTGCGTGCGATCGCGCCCTACGACACGGGTGCCACATTCCCCCCGTGAGATCGGTTGTATATATAGTATATATCTCATACAACCGATTGTTCAGATAAGAAACTTTTCGCAATTTCTACCCTATTTTAACAGCTATAAGCTTCAAATTTCACCGATTGCTTACGTATATAGTATATATTGTTGTGTCAATGTATCTCTATTTGGGTGTCCGTTTAGACATTTGTCGGAACCGGCCGGAGCGGACCACTATAGCATATATCCTCCATACAACCGATTTTTCAGAAAAAGAGGATTTTTGTAATATCTTACTCAATTTAACAGATTAAAGCTTCAAACTTCACCATATACTTTGGTATATTGCACATATTGTTGCCTGAAAAAATTGATGAGATCGGTCGTATATATAGTATATATCCCCCACAACCGATTCTTCAGATAAGAAACTTTTCGTAATTACTGCCCTATTTTAAGAGCTAGAGGCTTCAAATTTCAACGAATGCTTACGTATATAGCATATATTGTTGTCTGAAAAAATCATACAGATCAGTGGTATATATAGTATATATATGGTGGTGGCCACCGTGGTGTGATGGTAGCGTGCTCCGCCTACCACACCGTATGCCCTGGGTTCACACCCCGGGCAAAGCAACATCAAAATTTTAGAAATAAGGTTTTCAATTAGAAGAAAATTTTTCTAACGGGGTCGCCCCTCGGCAGTGTTTGGCAAGCACTCCGGTTGTATTTCTGCCATGAAAAGCTCTCAGTGAAAACTCATCTGCCTTGCAGATGCCGTTCGGAGTCGGCATAAAACACGTAGGTCCCGTCCAGCCAATTTGTAGGGAAAAGCAAGAGGATCACGACCGAAATTGGAAGAGAAGCTCGACCTTAGATCTCTTCGGAGGTTATCGCGCCTTACATTTATTTATTTTTTTTATATATATATATTTTGGTCTTTGTATAATTGATGATTTAGCGACCTTTATATTCTAATATTTGTTTTTTGCTGGCTCAAGGTCCAAATTAAAACACAAACGTTTCGTCTTTTTTGTCAATATATTTCGGGTTTCGTGACGAAATTAATATACCATTTCATTTTCATGAAAGGTATAAAAATAGGCAGGTACTTTGTGTGAGGATGCAAAGTTTCAGGTTTTTTGTGGTCTGCGTGTAAAAACTATGGCTACGAATCACGTATTTCAACAATATATGACGTAAACGTAACTATTTGATGAAATGTTTTGAATTTTGAAGCTTCTAGCCGTAAAAAAGGGGCAAAAAAATACAATTTATATGGGGTATATAATATATGTACCACCGATCTCTATGAAATTCAGACAACAATATATGCTATATATGTAAGCATTTGGTGAAATTTGAAGCTTCTAGCTGTTAAAATGGGGAAGAAATTGCGCAAAGTTTCTTAGCTGAATAATCGGTTGTATGAGATATATACTATTTATACCACCGATCTCAATGATTTTCAGACAACAATATATACTATACACGCAAGCATTTGGTGAAATTTGAAGCTTCTAGCTGTTAAAATGGGGAAGAAATTGCACAAAGTTTCTTATCCGAACAATCGGTTGTATGAAATTATATATACCACCGGCCTCTATGATTTTTTCAGACAACAATATATGCTATACACGTAAATATTTGGTGAAATTTGAACATATCTAAACGATTTTTAAGATAAATATAAAATAAAAAATAGGTAGGTACTTTGTGTGAGGATGCAAAGCTTCACGTTTTTTGTGGTCTGCATGTAAAAATTACGACTACGAATCACGTATTTCAAAAATATATGAAGTAAACGTAACTATTTGATGAAACTTCATGAGTTTTGAAGCTTCTATCCGTAAAAAAGGGGCAAAAATGACAGTTTGTATGAAGTATATAATATATATACCACCGAACTCTATGATTTTTTCAGACAACAATAGATGCTATATACGTAAGCATTTGGTGAAATTTGAAGCTTCTAGCTGTTAAAACGGGGCAGAAATTGCGCAAATTTTTTTATCTGAACAATCGGTTGTATGAGATATATACTATGTATACACTCGATCTCAATGATTTTTTCAGACATCAATATATGCTATACACGTAAGCATTTGGTGAAATTTGAAGCTTCTAGCTGTTAATATGGGGCCGAAATCGCAAAACCAAAATATATATATACTATATATATACTATATATACCATCATATATATATTATATATATCACCGATCTCTATGATTTTTTGACACAAAAATATATACTATATACGTAAGCAATCGGTGAAATTTGAAGCTTATAGCTGTTAAAATGGGGTAGAAATTGCGAAAATTTCTTATCTGAACAATCGGTTGTATGAGATATATACTATATACACAACCGATCTCTATGATTTTTTCAGACAACAATATGTGCCATATATGTAAGCGTTCGGTGAAATCTGAAGCTTCTAGCTGTTAAAATGGGGCTCAAATTGCGAAAATATATATATATATACTATATATATATATACTATATATACCACCATATATATACTATATATCAGTATGATTTTTTCAGACAACAATATATGCTATATACGTAAGCATTCGTTGAAATTTGAAGCCTCTAGCTCTTAAAATAGGGCAGTAATTACGAAAAGTTTCTTATCTGAATAATCCGTTGTGGGGGATATATACTATATATACGACCGATCTAATCAATTTTTTCAGGCAACAATATGTGCAATATACGAAAGTTTATGGTGAAGTTTGAAGCTTCAATCTGTTAAATTGAGAAAGATATTACAAAAATCCTCTTTTTCTGAAAAATCGGTTGTATGGAGGATATATGCTATAGTGGTCCGATCTGGCCAGTTCCGACAAATGTCTAATCGGACACCCAAATACACCCGATCACCAAATTTTATCAAGATATCTCAAAAATTGAGGGACTAGTTTGCATACAAACACACAGACGGACAGACGGACATGGCTAAATCAACTCAGCTCTTCAACCTGATTATTTCGGTATACTTAATGGTGGGTCTATCTATTTTCCTTTAAGGACTTACAATTTTGGGTTTCGTGACGAAATTAATATACCATTTCATTTTCATGAAAGGTACAAAAATAGGTAGGTACTTTGTGTGAGGATGCAAAGTTTCAGATATTTTGTGGTCTGCGTGTAAAAACTATAACTACGAATCACGTATTTCAACAATATATGACGTAAACGTAACTATTTGATGAAATGTTATGAATTTTGAAGCTTCTAGCCGTAAAAAAGGGGCAAAAAAATACAGTTTATATGGGGTATATAATATATGTATATATGTTCTATCCGTAAAAAAGGGGCAAAATAACAGTTTATATGAAGTATATAATATATATACCACCGATCTCTATGATTTTTTCAGACAACAATATATGCTATATACGTAAGCATTTGGTGAAATTTGAAGCTTCTAGCTGTTAAAACGGGGCAGAAATTGCGAAAAGTTTCTTATCTGAACAATCGGTTGTATGAGATATATACTATGTATACCACCGATCTCAATGATTTTTTCAGACATCAATATATGTTATACACGTAAGCATTTGGTGAAATTTGAAGCCTCTAGCTGTTAAAATCGGGCCGAAATCGTAAAAAAAAATATATATATATACTATATATACCATCATATATATATTATATATATCACCGATCTCTATGATTTTTTGACACAACAATTTATACTATATACGTAAGCAATCGGTGAAATTTGAAGCTTATAGCTGTTAAAATGGGGTAGAAATTGCGAAAAGTTTCTTATCTGAACAATCGGTTGTATGAGATATATACTATATATACAACCGATCTCTATGATTTTTTTAGACAACAATACATGCCATATACGTAAGCGTTCGGTGAAATTTGAAACTTCTAGCTTTTAAAATGGGGCTAAAATTGCGAAAATATATATATATACTCTATATATATACTATATATACCACAATATATATACTATATATACCACCGATCTGTATGAGTTTTTCAGACAACAATATATGCTATATACGTAAGCATTCGTTGAAATTTGAAGCCTCTAGCTCTTAAAATCGGGCAGTAATTACGAAAAGTTTCTTATCTGAACAATCCGTTGGGGGGGATATATACTATATATACTACCGATCTCATGAATTTTTTCAGGCAACAATATGTGCAATATACGAAAGTATATGGTGAAGTTTGAAGCTTCAATCTGTTAAATTGAGTAAGATATTACAAAAATCCTCTTTTTCTGAAAAATCGGTTGTATGGAGGATATATGCTATAGTGGTCCGATCCGGCCGGTTCCGACAAATGTCTAATCGGACACCCAAATACACCCGCTCACCAAATTTTATCAAGATATCTCAAAAATTGAGGGACTAGTTTGCATACAAACAGACAGACGGACAGACGGACATGGCTAAATCAACTCAGCTCTTCAACCTGATTATTTCGGTATACTTAATGGTGGTCTATCTATTTTCCTTTAAGGACTTACAATTTTGGGTTTCGTGACGAAATTCATTTCATGAAAGGTACAAAAATAGGTAGGTACTTTGTGTGAGGATGCAAAGTTTCAGGTTTTTTGTGGTCTGCGTGTAAAAACTATGACTACGAATCACGTATTTCAACAATATATGACGTAAACGTAACTATTTGATGAAATGTTATGAATTTTGAAGCTTCTAGCCGTAAAAAAGGGGCAAAAAAAATACAGTTTATATGGGGTACCACCGATCTCTATGATTTTTCAGACAACAATATATGCTATATACGTAAGCATTTGGTGAAGTTTGAAGCTTCTAGCAGTTAAAACGGGGCAGAAACTGCGCAAAGTTTCTTATCTGAACAATCGGTTGTATGAGATATATACTATATATACCACCGATCTCAATGATTTTTTCAGACAACAATATATACTATACACGTAAGCATTTGGTGAAATTTGAAGCTTCTAGCTGTGGGGGAGAAATTGCGCAAAGTTTCTTATCTGAACAATCGGTTGTATGAAATTATATATACCACCGGTCTTTATGATTTTTTCAGTTAACAATATATGCTATACACGTTAACAATTGGTGAAATTTGAACATATCTAAACGATTTTTAAGATAAATATAAAATAAACAAGTAAGAACGGGACTGTCTTCGGCTATGCCGAAGACTTCATACCTTTCATGAATGGGGCTGAACAATAATCTTATCCCGTTCGTAATCTCCGAATAATCGGATGTATAAGATAAGAAATATCTAGTGAACAGATCTACATACCTAAACGATTTTTAAGATAAATATAAAATAAACAAGTAAGGAAGGTTAAGTTCGGGTGTAACCGAACATTACATACTCAGTTGAGAGCTATGGTGACAACATAAGGGAAAATAACCATGTAGGAAAATGAACCGAGGGAAACCCTGGAATGTGTTTGTATGACATGTGTATCAAATGAAAGGCATTAAAGAGTATTTTATGAGGGAGTGGGCCATAGTTCTATAGGTGGACGCCATTTAGGGATATAGCCATAAAGGTGGATCAGGGTTGACTCTAGAATGCGTTTGTACGATATGGGTATCAAATTAAAGGTATTAATGAGGGGTTTAAAAGGGAGTGGTGGTTGTTGTATAAGTGGTCGCCTTTTCGAGATATCGCCATAAAGGTGTACCAGGGGTGACCCTAGAATGCGTTTGTACGTAATGGGTATCAAATGAAAGATGTTAATGAGTATTTTAAAAGGGAGTAATCCTTAGTTCCATAGGTGGACGCCGTTTCGAGATATCGCCATAAAGGTGGACCAGGGGTGACCCTAGAATTTGTTTGTACAATATGGGCATCAAACGAAAGTTGTTAATGAGTATTTTAAAAGGGGGTGGGTCTTAGATCTATAGGTGGACGCCGTTTCGAAATATCGCCATAAAGGTGGACCCGGGGTGACTCTAGAATGTGTTTGTACGATATGGGTATCAAATTAAAGGTATTAATGAGGGTTTTAAAAGGGAGTGGTGGTTGTTATATAGGTGGTCGCATTTTCGAAATATCGCCATAAAGGTGGACCAGGGGTGACTCTAGAATTTGTTTGTACAATATGGGTATCAAAAGAAAGGTGTTAATGAGTATTTTAAAAGGGAGTAATCCTTAGTTCCATAGGTGGACGCCGTTTCGAGATATCGCCATAAAGGTGGGTCAGGGGTGACTCTAGAATTCGTTTGTGCAATATGGGTATCAAATGAAAGGTGTTAATGAGTATTTTTAAAAGGGAGTGGGCCTTCGTTCTATAGGTGCTCGCCTTTTCGAGATATCGCCATAAAGGTGGACCAGGGGTGACTCTAGAATGAGTTTGTACGATATGGGTATCAAATTAAAGGTATTAATGAGAGATTTAAAAGGAAGTGGTGGTAGTTGTATATGTGAAGGCGTTTTCCAGATATCGACCAAAATGTGGACCAGGGTGACCCAGAACATCATCTGTTGGATACCGCTAATTTATTTATATATGTAATACCTGCCAAGATTTTAAGGGTTTTTTATTTCGCCCTGCAGAACTTTTTCATTTTCTTCTACTTAATATGGGAGGTGTCACAACCATTTTATAAAGTTTTTCCTAAAGTTATATTTCGCTTCAATAAAACAATCCAATTACCTTACCATGTTTCATCCCTTTTTTCGTATTTGGTATAGAATTATGGCACTTTTTTCATTTTTCGTAATTTTCGATATCGAAAAAGTGGGCGTGGTGATAGTCGGATTTCGTTCATTTTTCATACCAAGATAAAGTGAGTTCAAGTTAGCACGTGAACTAAGTTCATTAAAGATATGTCGATTTTTGCTCAAGTTATCGTGTTAACGGCCATGCGGAAGGACAGACGGACGACTGTGTATAAAAACTGGGCGTGGCATCAACCGATTTCGCCCATTTTCACAGAAAAGAGTTAGCGTCGTAGAATCTATGCCCTTACCAAATTTCAAAAGGATTGGTTAATTTTTGTTCGACTTATGGCGTTAAAAGTATCCTAGACAAATTAAATGAAAAAGGGCGGAGCCACGCCTATTTTGAAATTTTCTTTTATTTTTGTATTTTGTTGCACTATAACATTACTGGAGTTGAATGTTGACATAATTTACTTATACACTGTAAAGATATTAAATTTTTTGTTAAAATTTTACTTTAAAAAAATTTTTTTTTTAAAAGTGGGCGTGGTCCTTCTCCGATTTTGCTAATTTTTATTAAGCGTACATATAGTAATAGGAGTAACGTTCCTGCCAAATTTCATCATGATATCTTCAACGACTGCCAAATTAAGGCTTGTAAAACTTTTAAATTACCTTCTTTTAAAACTGGGCGGTGCCACGCCCATTGTCCAAAATTTTACTAGTTTTATATTCTGCATCATAAGTTCAACTCATCTACCATGTTTCCTCGCTCTATCTGTCTTTTGTAATGAATTAAAGCAATTTTTCGGTTTTTCGAAATTTTCGATATCGAAAAAGTGGGCGTGGTTATAGTCCGATATAGTTCATTTTAAATAGCGATCTGAGATGAGTTGTCAGGAACCTACATACCAAATTTTATCAAGATACCTCAAAATTTACTCAAGTTATCGTGTTAACGGACGGACGGACGGACGGACGGACATGGCTCAATCAAAATTTTTTTCGATCCTGATTATTTTGATATATGGAAGTCTATATCTATCTCGATTCCTTTATATATGTACAACCAACCGTTATCCAATCAAACTTAATATACTCTGTGAGCTCTGCTCAACTGAATATAAAACAAGTAAGGAAGGTTAAGTTCGGGTGTAACCGAACATTACATACTCAGTTGAGAGCTATGGTGACAACATAAGGGAAAATAACCATGTAGGAAAATGAACCGAGGGAAACCCTGGAATGTGTTTGTATGACATGTGTATCAAATTAAAGGCATTAAAGAGTATTTTATGTGGGAGTGAGCCATAGTTCTATAGGTGGACGCTATTTAGGGATATAGCCATAAAGGTGGATCAGGGTTGACTCTAGAATGCGTTTGTACGATATGGGTATCCCGTTTCGAGATATCGCCATAAAGGTGGACCAGGGGTGTCCCTAGAATTTGTTTGTACAATATAGGTATCAAAAGAAAGGTGTTAATAAGTATTTTAAAAGGGAGTAATCCTTAGTCCCATAGGTGGACGCCGTTTCGAGATATCGCCATAAAGGTGGACCAGGGGTGACCCTAGAATTTGTTTGTACAATATGGGCATCAAACGAAAGGTGTTAATGAGTATTTTAAAAGGGAGTGGGCCTTAGATCTATAGGTGGACGCCGTTTCGAAATATCGCCATAAAGGTGGACCAGGGGTGACTCTAGAATGTGTTTGTACGATATGGGTATCAAATTAAAGGTATTAATGAGGGTTTTAAAAGGGAGTGGTGGTTGTTGTATAGGTGGCCGCATTTTCGAAATATCGCCATAAAGGTGGACCAGGGGTGACTCTAGAATTTGTTTGTACAATATGGGTATCAAAAGAAATGTGTTAATGAGTATTTTAAAAGCGAGTAATCCTTAGTTCCATAGGTGGACGCCGTTTCGAGATATCGCCATAAAGGTGGGCCAGGGGTGACTCTAGAATTCGTTTGTGCAATATGGGTATCAAACGAAAGGAGTTAATGAGTATTTTAAAAGGGAGTGGGCCTTAGTTCTATAGGTGGACGCCTTTTCGAGGTATCGCAATAAAGGTGGACCAGGGGTGACTCTAGACTTTGTTAGTACGATATGGGTATCAAATGAAAGGTGTTAATGAGTATTTTAAAAGGGAGTGGGTCTTAGATCTATAGGCGGACGCCGTTTCGAAATATCGCCATAAAGGTGGACCAGGGGTGACACTAGAATGTGTTTGTACGATATGGGTATCAAATTAAAAGTATTAATGAGGGTTTTAAAAGGGAGTGGTGGTTGTTGTATAGGTGGTCGCATTTTCGAAATATCGCCATAAAGGTGGACCAGGGTTGACTCTAGAATGCGTTTGTACGATATGGGTATCAAAAGAAAGGTGTTAATGAGTATTTTTAAAAGAGAATGGGCCTTCGTTCTATAGGTGGTCGCATTTTCGAAATATCGCCATAAAGGTGGACCAGGGTTGACTCTAGAATTTGTTTGTACAATATGGGTATCAAAAGAAAGGTGTTAATGAGTATTTTAAAAGCGAGTAATCCTTAGTTCCATAGGTGGACGCCGTTTCGAGATATCACCATAAAGGTGGGCCAGGGGTGACTCTAGAATTCGTTTGTGCAATATGGGTATCAAACGAAAGGAGTTAATGAGTATTTTAAAAGGGAGTGGGCCTTAGTTCTATAGGTGGACGCCTTTTCTAGGTATCGCAATAAAGGTGGACCAGGGGTGACTCTAGACTTTGTTAGTACGATATGGGTATCAAACGAAAGGAGTTAATGAGTATTTTAAAAGGGAGTGGGCCTTAGTTCTATAGGTGGACGCCGTTTCGAGATATCGCCATAAAGGTGGGCCAGTGGTGACTCTAGAATTCGTTTGTGCAATATGGGTATCAAACGAAAAGTGCTAATGAGTATTTTAAAAGGGAGTGGACCTTAGTTCTATAGGTGGACGCCTTTTCGAGATATCGCCATAAAGGTGGACCAGGGGTGACAAAGTGAGTTCAAGTAAGCACGTGAACTAAGTTCATTAAAGATATGTCGATTTTTGCTCAAGTTATCGTGTTAACGGCCATGCAGAAGGACAGACGGACGGCTGTGTATAAAAACTGGGCGGGGCATCAACCGATTTCGCCCATTTTCACAGAAAAGGGTTATCGTCATAAAATCTATGCCCTTACCAAATTTCAAAAGGATTGGTTAATTTTTGTTCGACTTATGGCGTTAAAGTATCCTAGACAAATTAAATGAAAAAGGGCGGAGCCACGCCCATTTTGAAATTTTCTTTTATTTTTAGATTTTGTTGCACTATATCATTACTGGAGTTGAATTTTGACATAAGTTACTTATATACTGTAAAGATATTAAATTTTTTGTTAAAATTTTACTTAAAAAAATTTTTTTTTTAAAAGTGGGCGTGGTCCTTCTCCGATTTTGCTAATTTTTTTTTAAGCGTACATATAGTAATAGGAGTAATGTTCCTGCCAAATTTCATCATGATATCTTCGACGACTGCCAAATTAAGGCTTGTAAAACTTTTAAATGACCTTCTTTTGAAAGTGGGCGGTGCCACGCCCATTGTCCAAAATTTTACTAATTTTATATTCTTTGTCATAAGTTCAACTCACCTACCAAGTTTCGTCGCTTTATCTGTCTTTTGTAATGGATTATCGCAATTTTTCGGTTTTTCGAAATTTTCGATATCGAAAAAGTGGGCGTGGTTATAGTCCGATATCGTTCATTTTAAATAGCGATCTGTGATGAGTGCTCAGGAACCTACATACCAAATTTCATCAAGATACCTCAAAATTTACTCAAGTTATCGTGTTAACGGACGGACGAACATGGCTCAATCAAATTTTTTTTCGATCCTGATTATTTTGATATATGGAAGTCTATATCTATCTCGATTCCTTTATATATGTACAACCCACCGTTATCCAATCAAACTTAATATACTCTGTGAGCTCTGCTCAACTGAGTATAAATAGGTAGGTACTTTGTGTGAGGATGCAAAGTTTCAGGTTTTTTGTGGTCTGCGTGTAAAAACTATGACTACGAATCACGTATTTCAACAATATATGACGTAAACGTAACTATTTGATGAAATGTTTTGAATTTTGAAGCTTCTAGCCGTAAAAAAGGGGCAAAAAAATACAGTTTATATGGGGTATATAATATATGTACCACCGATCTCTGTGATTTTTTCAGACAACAATATATGCTATATACGTAAGCATTTGGTGAAATTTGAAGCTTCTAGCTGCTAAAATGGGGAAGAAATTGCGCAAAGTTTCTTGTCTGAACAATCGGTTGTATGGGATATATACTATATATACCACCGATCTCAATGATTTTTTCAGACAACAATATATACTATACACGTAAGCATTTGTTGAAATTTGAAGCTTCTAGCTGTTAACATGGGGAAGAAATTGCACAAAGTTTCTTATCTGAACAATCGGTTGTATGAGATTATATAAGTTAAGTCACAATGACCACCCATGTAGTTCGATCTGCTTTCTGATGCACTCTATAGCATCACGAGTACAATTCATAACGTCATCACCTTGACTTGCAGTGTAGGAGTAGGTGATGCACTCTTTAACATCTCGAGTAGAACACTTCGCGACATCAACATCACTTGCGATGTAAGAATAAGTGATGCACAGTTTGACATCACGAGTACAACACTTTGCGTCATCATCATCACTTGCAATGTAAGATTAAGTGATGCACAATTTAACATCACTAGTACAATACTTAACGGCATAGCCATCTCTTGCAATGTAAGAGTGGGTTATTGCTGGGAGAGCTATCTGTTTGTATGATAACGGCCATTTCTTATTGGAATTCTTTCTCATTATGATAATAATGTTCACCGAATAGAGTATAATGTTTGCGGTGAACAACGTTGACTTCTGGGAGAGTATAATGCATGGTAGAATAGAGTAAGCTAGCGGTAACCTCAGTATTTTTGTATAATGTTTGTTTCATAGCGAAAACCAGTTTCTTGTTACAGCAGAGAGCAAGTAAACGGTAGGCCAATTCTTATTGGAATTCTTTCTGATCAGATTTTGGTTGCAATTTGAATGCGAAGGTCGTGCGCTACGATGTATGTAGTATTAGTATCAGTAGACCCTGTTTAAATTAATAAATAAAACTATTTAAAAAATTAAATAAAATATTTTAATTGGCGCCCAAACGTGAAACTCGAGAAGTTTTAAAACTTTGAAATTGATACTCATGGTGGAAAAAAGCTGTCCACAAATAATTAATTGGACTGATTCCAACAAATTCTAAAAGAAGATATTAACTTTCGACCTTTGGTGACATTGGAAAAAATGACTACAAAAAATGATCAACCAACTGTGTTTAGGAAGTCACCACGTATATTAAATTGAATATTGAAGCAAAAACAAAATTGAAACAACGGAAAATTATTGCGTTTGTGCTACGGCAATCTATAGTGGAGGAGGAAAAAATTAACTTAAATTGAGCAACCTTGGTTAACGTTTCAAGGGTATACCAACTACAGGTATATAGCAGCGGTTCTTGAGAAGCCGCATTAAAATAACAATAAGGTTAAAACACCGGAGCTTTATGTTATTACATCTTTGTGTTATGGCAATTTACATATAACGGTGAAGTACAGTAAACTAAGCCGAAATTAAATGAGACTACCTTGGATGACATCTGAAGGGCAAACTAATTACGGCTACCTAGCAACGGTTCTTGAGAAACCACGTTTATATTGACTACCATATTAATCATATCAAAATAACAGCATATATGCTCAGTATTTTTTAAGAAACATTTAAATAGTTAGAAAAATCATAACTCTATTTCAATACGTTATTGAATTTTTTAGTGATTTTTCTTTTTTAAATATTTTCTAAATTTTTTCCCATTAAACTAATACGTATTCGCTTATGTAACAAACCTTTAAAACCGAGTTTTGTACTTGAAGTTTATGTGCGACTCTGAACTAGCCCACCTTTTTGACAAATTAGTTTTAAAAGACAAAAACGAAGTTAGTATGGACACTACCGAGCTGACGGCTATTGTTACGGCAGCGGTATCAGCTGCACTAAAATCACAGAAAGAAGATTGTGATAAAAAATTATACGACTTGACTAAGAACTTTGCTACTACGCTGACCGAAAACGTAGAACCCTTTGAAGAGGTGACAATTGTAGGAAATGTCCATTGCGACGAAACACTTGACCTTGTCAAATCGTTGCCCGAGTTTGGCGGCAAACAAGAGCATTATGTTTCATGGAGGCAAGCGGCGCACATAGCCTACAAACTATATGAGAGGTATGACGGAAGTGCAAAGCACTATCAAGCGGTCGCAATAATTAGGAACAAAATTAGGGGCCCTGCAGACACAGCCCTAGCTTCCTTTAATACTGTATTAAATTTCAAAGCCATAATAGCTAGGCTAGACTTTATCTATGCTGATAAAAGACCCGTTTATCTTATCAGCTAGAATATTTAAACAACCATAAAAATCCCCATTACCAAAATAATTACTATAGACAGCAAAAACATAGTTCTATTCACAACAATAGACAGGAGAGATCCGAACCTATGGATGTAGATCCGTCAACGGCTCGCTTCCGTCGCTCATCGAATTATGAGCTCAAAAATTCACCGAACCAGACCCTAGAGCATACTAAACCAAACAATTTCCAGAGTTCTAAACAAAGACAATTTCCACAAAATCCTGGTAATCAAATACCGCAAGCTAAGCGCCGGTCCGATTTCGACAGGAGTACTGGGCCTAAAATTCAAAGAATAAATCACATTACACAAGATAATGCTGATAAAGTTTCTTACGATGAAAAAGTAGAAAACGAAATTGAGGATATTTCTGAAGAGATAAATTTTTTAGGGAAAGGACCCTGCTCCCTTGGGTTAGCAGAACAATAGGGACCGAGCAGAAAGTTATAAAAATGTTAATAGATACTGGGGCTTCAAAAAGTTATATAAGGCCCTTTAAAGAGCTAAAGGGAATTGTGCCATTAGCTAAACTGTTTTTAGTTAAGTCAGTTCACGGCGAGACTAAAGTAAGTAAAAAGTGTAAAATAAACGTATTCGGTATAAATACTGATTTTGTTATATTACCATTTCTGAACAATTTTGATGCTATAATCGGGCTTGACCTGCTTACGCAGGTTAATGCCATAGTCGACCTGAAGAAAGGTGAAATTACTCACGACTTTGGAAAAGAAAGGTTATTATTTACTAAATGTGAAAACATACATATTTTACAAGTTCAACATGATAATGTACCGCTCGCAGTGAAAACCGAGTTTTTAAAAATGATTAGGAAACGATCAAACGCGTTTGCTGATCAAAACGAGTCTTTACCATATAATACGAACGTAGTCGCAACTATTCGTACAAAACATGAAGAGCCCATTTATTCTAGGTTTTACCCATACCCATTAGGTGTTGCGGATTTTGTGAAAAATGAAATAAAAGAACTTCTACATAATGGCATTATTAGACCTTCCAGATCCCCATACAATAATCCAATTTGGGTCGTAGACAAAAAAGGGTTTGACGAGTTAGGCAACAGGAAGAAACGCTTGGTTGTAGATTTTCGAAAGTTAAATGAAGTTACCATTGACGACAAATATCCAATACCAAATGTAATGTCGATATTGTCTAACATGGGTCAGTAGCACAATATTTTTCAACGATTGATTTAAAATCGGGTTTCCACCAAATCGAACTTGCAGAACGAGATAGAGAGAAAACGGCTTTTTCTGTAAGCACCGGAAAATATGAATTTTGCAAACTACCGTTCGGCCTAAAAAACGCTCCTAGCATATTCCAGAGGGCTATAGACGATGTGCTAAGGGAGCAAATAGGTAAAATCTGCTATGTTTACGTAGACGATGTTATAATATTTTCAAAAACGAAAGAACAACACATTGAAGACGTGAACTGGGTTCTAAAAAGCTTATATGATGCTAACATGAGGGTATCAGTAGAAAAGTCCCAATTTTTTAAAAATGAAATCGAATATCTGGGGTTTGTTGTATCAAGGGGAGGCATTAAAACATGCCAAGACAAGGTACATACAATGCTAAACTTCCCGGCCCCCGAAAATTTATACAGCTTAAGATCATTCTTAGGACTGGCAAGCTATTATAGGTGCTTCATTAAAGACTTTGCCAGCATAGCCAAACCTCTGGCCGACATCCTAAAATGTGAAAACGGAAAAATCAGTGCTAATCAGTCAAAAAAAGTAAAAATAACATTAAACTCTTTACAGTTCCAAGCTTTTGATAAATTGAAACGTATTTTGATATCTGAAGATGTAATGCTAGCTTACCCTGATTTTAAAAAACCTTTTGACTTAACAACAGATGCTTCCAACCATGGCCTAGGAGCTGTTTTATCTCAGGAAGGAAGACCAATTACTATGATATCTAGAACTTTGAAGGGTAATGAACTTAATTTTGCAACAAACGAAAGGGAACTTCTAGCTATTGTATGGGCATTAAAAAACCTTAGAAATTACCTGTATGGTGTAAGCCACTTAAACATTTTTACCGACCACCAACCATTAACGTTTGCAGTTTCAGATAGAAATCCAAATGCGAAACTAAAGCTTTGGAAGGCGTTTGTCGATGAGCACAATGCGAAACTGCATTATAAACCAGGAAAAGAAAATAATGTTGCTGATGCTTTGTCGCGACAACAGGTTAAAATGTTGGAACAAAACTCAAATTCCTACTGTGCAACTATGCATAGCGAACAGTCATTGAGTTATACCATTCCGACGGTTGAAAAACCTGTAAATTGCTTCAAAAATCAGATTATTATTGAAGAGTCTGACAATCCATCTATACGGACTTTCATTGAATTTGGAAACAGAACAAGACATGTAATTCAATTTCGTGGCAAAAACACTCTCTTAGGTACTATTCAAGACCTTGTCAATACCAACGTAGTGAACGCAATTCATTGCAGCTTGCCTATTCTAGCCTACATCCAACATGATATAGTAAAATTATTCCCAAATACCAAGTTTAAGTATGCCAGGAAATTTGTGACCGATATTTTTGACCCAAATGACCAACTTGAAATCATAATAACAGAACATAACCGTGCTCACCGCGCCGCACAGGAAAACGTAAAACAAATTTTGAATGATTACTTTTTTCCAAACTGGAAAAGCGAGCAAAAGAAGCGGTCGGAAACTGCAAAATCTGTTCAAGATCGAAATATAATAGACGTCATCAAAAGCATATAATAGCAAAAACACCAATCCCAGCAATTTTAGGAGAAATCCTTCACGTTGATATTTTTCCACAGATTCAAAATATTTTCTAACTTGTTTGGACAAGTTTTCCAAATTTGCGGTTGTGAAAACTATACCATCCAGAGCAATTGTTGACATTAAGCCCCAACTCATACAACTTTTGAACATATTTCCTAACGCTAAGGTTCTTTATTGCGATAATGAGAAGTCTTTAAATTCGAATACCGTCAGATACCTTCTTGCCAACAGTTTCGGTATTGAAGTTGCTAATGCTCCACCTCTCCACAGCACATCTAATGCGCAAGTGGAGCGGTTTCACAGTACATTGATAGAGATTGCCAGATGCATGAAATTGGAAAGGGCTATTGACGACACACAGGATTTAATTTTATTGTCGACCATCGAATACAATAAAACAATTCATTCGGTAACTAACAAAAGGCCAATAGACATATTTCAACCTACGGCCGACGACACAAATATAAGAAAGGAAGTATCGGCACGTTTAAGACACGCACAGCAAATAGATCTAGAAACCCACAACAAGGGTAGGGTAGAACGCTCATTTAAAGCGGGCGAAAAAGTTATGGTAAAGAGAAACACCAGACTTGGCAACAAATTAACCCCCCTTTACGAAGAACAGACAATAGAACAAGTAAGGAAGGTTAATTTCGGGTGTAACCGAACATTACATACTCATTTGAGAGCTATGGTACCAACATAAGGGAAAATAACCATGTAAGAAAATGAACCGAGGGTAACCCTGGAATGTGTTTGTATGACATGTGTATCAAATGAAAGGTATTAAAGAGTATTTTTTGAGGGAGTGGGCCATAGTTCTATAGGTGGACGCCATTTAGGGATATCGCCATAAAGGTGGATCAGGGTTGACTCTAGAATTTGTTTATACGATATGGGTATCAAATGAAAGGGGTTAATGAGTATTTTAAAAGGGAGTGGGCCTTAGTTCTATAGGTGGACGCCTTATCGAGATATCGCCATAAAGGGGGACCAGGGGTGACTCTAGAATGCGTTTGTGCAATATGGGTATCAAACGAAAGGTGTTAGTGAGTATTTTAAAAGGGAGTGGGCCTTAGTTCCATAGGTGGACGCCTTTTCGAGATATCGACATAAAGGTGGACCAGGGGTGACTGTAGAATGCGTTTGTACAATATGGGTATCAAACGAAAGGTATTAATGAGTATTTTAAAAGGGACTGGGCCATAGTTCTATAGGTGGACGCCTTTTCGAGATATCGCCATAAAGATGGGCCAGGGGTGACTATAGAATGCATTTGTTCAATATGGGTATCAAACGAAAGGTGTTAATGAGTATTTTAAAAGGGAGTGGGCCTTAGTTCTATAGGTGGACGCCGTTTCGAAATATCGCCATAAAGGTGGACCAGGGTGACTCTAGAATGTGTTTGTACGATATGGGTATCAAATTAAAGGTATTAATGAGAGTTTTAAAAGGGAGTGTTGGTAGTTGTATATGTGAAGGCGTTTTCCAGATCGCGACCAAAATGTGGACCAGGGTGACACAGAACATCATCTGTTGGATACCGCTAATTTATTTATATATGTAATACCTGCCAAGATTTTAAGGGTTTTTTATTTCGGCCTGCGGAACTTTTTCATTTTCTTCCACTTAATATGGTAGGTGTCACAACCATTTTATAAAGTTTTTTCTAAAGTTATATTTCGTGTCAATAAACCAATCCAATTACCTCACCATGTTTCATCCCTTTTTTCGTATTTGGTATAGAATTATGGCATTTTTTTCATTTTTCGTAATTTTCGATATCGAAAAAGTGGGCGTGGTCATTGTCGGATTTCGTTCATTTTTCATACCAAAATAAAGTGAGTTCAAGTAAGTACGTGAACTAAGTTCATTAAAGATATGTCGATTTTTGCTCAAGTTATCGTGTTAACGGCCATGCGGAAGGACAGACGAACGACTGTGTATAAAAACTGGGCGTGGCATAAACCGATTTCGCCCGTTTTCACAGAAAACAGTTAACATCATAAAATCTATGCCCCTACCAAATTTCAAAAGGATTGGTTAATTTTTGTTCGATTTATGGCGTTAAAAGTATCCTAGACAAATTAAATGAAAAAGGGCGGAGCCACGCCCATTTTAAAATTTTCTTTTATTTTTGTATTTTGTTGCACAATGTCATTACTGGAGTTGAATGTTGACATAATTTACTTATATACTGTAAAGATATTAAATTTTTTGTTAAAATTTTACTTTAAAAAAAATTTTTTTTTAAAGTGGGCGTGGTCCTTCTCCGATTTTGCTAATTTTTATTAGGCGTACATATAGTAATAGGAGTAACGTCCCTGCCAAATTTCATCATGATATCTTCAACGACTGACAAATTACAGCTTGCAAAAGTTTTAAATTACCTTCTTTTAAAAGTGGGCGGTGCCACGCCCATTGTCCAAAATTTTACTAATTTTCTATTCTGCGTCATAAATTCAACTCATCTACCAAGTTTCGTCGCTTTATCTGTCTTTGGTAATGAATTATCGCACTTTTTCGGTTTTACGAAATTTTCGATATCGAAAAAGTGGGCGTGGTTATAGTCCGATATTGTTCATTTTAAATAGTGATCTGAGATGAGTGCTCAGGAACATACGTACCAAATTTCATTAAGTTACCTCAAAATTTACTCAAGTTATCGTGTTAACGGACGGACGGACGGACGGACATGGCTCAATCAAATTTTTTTTCGATCCTGATTATTTTGATATATGGAAGTCTATATCTATCTCGATTCCTTTATATATGTACAACCAACCGTTATCCAATCAAACTTAATATACTCTGTGAGCTCTGCTCAACTGAGTATAAAAAGATTTGGGAACTACGGTTCTTATTAAAGGGAGGGTAGTCCATAAAGACAATTTGAAATAGGTCTGAATTGTATCCGAATTACAATCAGATTTGATTTAACATAAATGTAAACATAGTCGAGAAAAACTCATTCTAATGACGAATAAATTAGTTTTTTTTGTTATTTGAATTATAAATATGTAAAGGAAACAACACTAACATTTCAAAAGCTCACCCGTATACAAAATAATTTTTGAAAATTTTAATTAGTAAACTGTGGGTTTTCGAAAAATTCAATCAAAAAAAAATATTTAAAAATAAATTATCTACCAAAGCATTTATTGAAAAACAACTTATTCAGGAATAAATTTATTTGTAACAATTTTGTTACAACAAAATTTCATTCGAATTATTATCTAAATCAAAACGTATTGGAATAATGCCCAACTATAAATTTAAGAAAATAAGTAAAATGATGCTTCATAATTTGAGTTAATCCGGCATGAGTCCGTAGCAAAGATTTCGAATGACCGTAAACTGCGCATTTCACGAAGTTTAACTTTTATAAATACATATAAGATTTTGTACTCAACAATTCAGTTTTGAAAGATATATGTATGTAACGTAAGCAATATATATGTATGAAATCTAGTATGTAAGAAAAATAGTACGAAACCTTTACTGCTTACTGCTAAGGAAACAGCTAAAGGTAATATGGCACGAGTTTGCCAATCAAAAACATTATGCAGGAAATTTCTTCTTACCGCCACCATTGGTTGACTACTATGCATTAAATCTTCTAACCGAACTGAGCTGCTCCTCTTGCAGTAACATTCTCTCCGAGGAGGGATTTAAAGCACAATTTAATGATGTGGTATAAAGTACATTACTTGTGAAGATATACCAAAATACAAGAAATCCCGGACCGAGGACGTTCCTAATTTAGAAGGGAGGAGTTAAGTCACAATGACCACCCATGTAGTTCGATCTGCTTTCTGATGCACTCTATAGCATCACGAGTACAATTCATAACGTCATCACCTTGACTTGTAGTGTATGAGTAGGTGATGCACTCTTTAACATCACGAGTAGAACGCTTCGCGACATCAACATCACTTGCAATATAAGAATAAGTGATGCACAGTTTGACATCACGAGTACAACACTGCGTCATCATCATCACTTGCAATGTAAGATTAAGTGATGCACAATTTAACATCACTAGTACAATACTTAACGGCATAGCCATCTTTTGCAATGTAAGAGTGGGTTATTGCTGGGAGAGCTATCTGTTTGTATGATAACGGCCATTTCTTATTGGAATTCTTTCTCATTATGATAATAATGTTCACCGAATAGAGTATAATGTTTGCGGTGAACAACGTTGACTTCTGGGAGAGTATAATGCATGGTAGAATAGAGTAAGCTAGCGGTAACCTCAGTATTTTTGTATAATGTTTGTTTCATAGCGAAAACCAGTTTCTTGTTACAGCAGAGAGCAAGTAAGCGGTAGGCCAATTCTTATTGGAATTCTTTCTGATCAGATTTTGGTTGCAATTTGAATGCGAAGGTCGTGCGCTACGATATATGTAGTATTAGTATCAGTAGACCCTGTTTAAATAAATAAATACAACTATTTAAAAAATTAAATTAAATATTTTAATTTATATACCACCGGTCTCTATGATTTTTTCAGACAACAATATATGCTATACACCTAAACATTTGGTGAAATTTGAACATATCTAAACGATTTTTAAGATAAATATAAAATAAACAAGTAAGTTCGGGTGTAACCGAACATTACATACTCAGTTGAGAGATATGGTGGCAACATAAGGGAAAATAACCATGTAGGAAAATGAACCGAGGGTAACCCTGGAATGTGTTTGTATGACATGTGTATCAAATGAAAGGTGTTAATGAGTATTTTAAAAGGGAGTGATCCTTATTTCCATAGGTGGACGCCGTTTCGTGATATCGCCATAAAGGGGACCAGGGGTGACTCTAGAATGCGTTTGTACACTATGGGTGTCAAACGAAAGGTATTAATGAGTATTTTAAGAGGGCGTGGGCCTTAGTTCTATATGTGGACGCCTTTTCGAGATATCGCCATAAAGGTGGACCAGGGGTGACTCTAGAATTTGTTTGTACTATATGGGTATCAAATGAAAGGTGTTAATGAGTATTTTAAAAGGGAGCGGGCATTAGTTCTATAGGTGGACGTCTTTTCGGAATATCGTTATAAAAGTGGACCAGGGTTGACTCTAGAATGCGTTTGTACAATATGGGTATCAAACGAAAGGTGTTGATAAGTGTTGTAAAAGGGACGTTAGTTCTATGGGTGGACGCCTTTCCGAGATATCGCCATAAAGGTGGACCAGGGGGTTTGTACGATATGGGTTTCAAATGAAAGGTGTTAATGAGTATTTTAAAAGGGAGTGGGCCTTAGTTCCATAGGTGGATGCCTTTTCGAGATATCGCCATAAAGGTGGGCCAGGGGTGACTCTAGAATTTTTTTGTACGATATGGGTATCAAATGAAAGGTGTTAATGAGTATTTTAAAAAGGAGTGGGCCTTAGTTCTATGTGTGGACGCCTTTTCGAGATATCGCCATAAACGTGGACCAGGGGTGACTCTAGAATGTGTTTGTATGATATGGGTATCAAATTAAAGGTATTAATGAGGGTTTTAAAAGGGAGTGGCCCTTAGTTGTATATGTGAAGGCGTTTTCGAGATATCGACCAAAATGTGGACCTGGGGGATCCAGAACTTCATCTGTCGGGTACCGCTAATTTATTTGTATATGTAATACCACGAACAGTATTCCTCCCAATATTCCAAGGGCTTTTGATTTCGCCCTGCAAAATTTTTTCATTTTCTTCTACTTAATATGGTAGGTGTCACACCCATTTTACCAAGTTTTTTCTAAAGTTATATTTTGCGTCCATATTGGCGGCCACCGTGGTGTGATGATAGCGTGCTCCGCCTACCACACCGTATGCCCTGGGTTCGAACCCCGGGCAAAGCAACATCAAAATTTTAGAAATAAGGTTTTTAAATTAGAAGAAAATTTTTCTAAGCGGGGTCGCCCCTCGGCAGTGTTTGGCAAGCGCTCCGAGTGTATTTCTGCCATGAAAAGCTCTCAGTGAAAACTCATCTGCCTTGCAGATGCCGTTCGGAGTCGGCATAAAACATGTAGGTCCCGTCCGGCCAATTTGTAGGGAAAATCAAGAAGAGCACGACGCAACTTGGAAGAGAAGCTCGGCCTTAGATCTCTTCGGAGGTTATCGCGCCTTACATTTATTTATTTTTTTATATTTTGCGTCAATAGACCAATACAATTACCATATTTCCTCCGTTTTTTCGTATTTGGTATATAATTATGGCATTTTTTCAATTTTCGTAATTTTCGATATCGAAAAAGTGGGCGTGGTCATAGTCGGATTTCGGCCATTTTTTACACCAATACAAAGTGAGTTCAGATAAGTACGTGAACTGAGTTTAGAAAAGATATATCGATTTTTGCTCAAGTTATCGTGTTAAAGGCCGAGCGGAAGGACAGACGGCCGACTGTGTATAAAAACTGGGCGCGGCTTCAACCGATTTCGCCCTTTTTCACAGAAAACAGTTATCGTCCTAGAAGCTAAGCCTCTACCAAATTTTACAAGGATTGGGAAATTTTTGTTCGACTTATGGCATTAAAAGTATCCTAGACAAATTAAATGAAAAAGGGCGGAGCCACGCCCATTTTGAAATTTTCTTTTATTTTTGTATTTTGTTGCACCATATCATTACTGGAGTTGAATCTTGGCATAATTTACTTATATACTCTAAAGATATTAACTTTTCTTTTAAAATTCGAATTTAAAAATTTTTTTTTTTTAAAAAGTGGGCGTGGTCGTTCTCCGATTTCGCTAATTTTTAGTAAGCAGACATATAGTAATAAGAGTAACGTTCCTGCCAAATTTCATCATGATATCTTCAACGATTGCCAAATAACAGCTTGCAAAACTTCTAAATTACCTTCTTTTAAAAGTGGGCGGTGCCACGCCCATTGTCCAAAATTTTACCATTTTTCTATTCTGCGTCATAAGTTCAACTAACTTACCAAGTTTCATCGCTTAATCCCTATTTGGTAATGAATTATCGCACTTTTTCGATTTTTCGAAATTTTCGATATCGAAAAAGTGGGCGTGGTTATTGTCCGATATCGTTCATTTTAAATAGCGATCTGAGATGAGTGCCCAGGAACCTACATACCAAATTTCATCAAGATACCTCAAAATTTACTCAAGTTATCGTGTTAAAGGCCAGACGGACGGACGGACGGACATGGCTCAATCGAATTTTTTTTCGATACTGATGATTTTGATATATGGAAGTCTATATCTATCTCGATTCCTTTATACCTGTACAACCAACCGTTATCCAATCAAAGTTAATATACTCTGTGAGCTCTGCTCAACTGAGTATAAAAATAGGTAGGTACTTTGTGTGAGGATGCAAAGCTTCACGTTTTTTGTGGTCTGCATGTAAAAACTCCGACTACGAATCACGTATTTCAAAAATGAATGAAGTAAACGTAACTATTTGATGAAACTTGATGAATTTTGAAGCTTCTATCCGTAAAAAAGGGGCAAAAATTACAGTTTGTATGAAGTATATAATATATATACCACCGATCTCTATGATTTTTTCATACAACAATATATGCTATATACATAAACATTTGGTGAAATTTGAAGCTTCTAGCTGTTAAAACGAGGCAGAAATTGCGCAAAGTTTCTTATCTGAACAATCGGTTGTATGAGATATATACTATGTATACACCCGATCTCAATGATTTTTTCAGACATCAATATATGCTATACACGTAAGCATTTGGCGAAATTTGAAGCTTCTAGCTGTTAAAATGGGGCCGAAATCGCAAAAAAAAATATATATATACTATATATATACTATATATACCTTCATATATATATTATATATATCACCGTTCTCTATGATTCTTTGACACAACAATATATACTATATACGTAAGCAATCGGTGAAATTTGAAGCTTATAATTTTTAGTTGGGCCAAACTCTCTTTTAAAATGTTTGCTGGGTAGGAGCTGCTTCGGCCGATAGATTAGTAAAGAAAAACCAAAAAGTTTTTACTTTTTCCTTCTATGCATTTCGGCGCTTTCGCGTCATCATCAGGAGGGTCTACATTTATTTTAAAAAACAGAAACATGAAAACACAAAATGAAATATAAGAATACAGCACAATCAATAGACATAAAAATTAACATTTGGAACTTTACTCACATTAATTTGATAAATTTTTTAAATTACAAAAACATCACATATTAACATTAAACATATTGTTTTTATATTATTATTTGTTTATATGTTTGATGACAGCTGTGTAAGCGCTGTTTGTGTTGTCCACGTCTTCTTTAAAATTCATTAGGTTAGTGAGTTGCTGTTGAATTCGGAGACTTTCCAGTGTCATCCGCCTTTTTTCTCTTCTCTCAGCATCCAAAATCCAAGCGTTCGCAAAATCAGCTGTGTGTTCGTTTTCGATCAGGTGTTGAGAAAGCGCTGTTTTTGTTTTGTTGTTTTTGTTAACACTTATTGCAGTTTTTGTTGTTGTTACCTTTGCATTGGTTTTCGTAGACTACGTTGCTTTGCTGTTCCTTGTCTATCCTGTCTTTTGTTTTTGTAAAGATTCTCCTTAGTGTATTGTGCGGTTTATAGGCAAAATTTATGTCGTCATTTTTCATTATTTTTCTTAGCGCTTGATTGCCGGTTAGGCCAGGCACCTATGTAACGCCGATGAATTTTTTGTTGGTATTTGCTTCGGTTAGTTCATTTGCAATATTAGGTTGGCTCATTTTTTTCGTAGTATTATTTAGTTATTTTTAAATAGAATGCTTCTTATTATCTTCTTATTTTCTTCAGTGAATTCATTATCGCTTAGGAGGTATATTTTTCTTATTAGGCTGGTTGCCGTATTTATTTTTTGTTTCCATGGGTGATTTGAATGAAAATTAATAATTCTACCCGATGATACCGTCTTTGCATACCAGTTAAGAATCAAGTTCTTATTTCTTCGATGTATTACCACGTCTAGGAAGGCAATTCTGTTGTTTTGTTCTATTTCCTTTGTAAATTGTATTTTGGTATGCTGTGCGTT
Organism: Eurosta solidaginis; assembly: GCF_040869045.1. NCBI lineage: Eukaryota > Metazoa > Arthropoda > Insecta > Diptera > Tephritidae > Eurosta > Eurosta solidaginis. The sequence goes on from NC_090324.1 coordinate 167,107,498, forward strand.
AAAAATTTTCAATATGTCTTCCACGTCTTTGGTTTTTACAATAGCGAATATGTCATCTACATATTTGGCTATGTATTTGAAATATATGTCTTTACTTTTTAATTCAGCGATGCTGTCGTCCAAAATTTTATCAAGTACGATATCGGCAATGGTTGGAGATAGTGGGTTGCCCATTGGCATTCCGTAAATTTGTTGATATAAAGTTTTATTGTATGTGAAATAATTATTATCACGCAAGCAGAAATCAAGTATCGCCTGGAATTGTTTCTTATCTATTTTCGTGTATTTCTCCAACTTATCCCATTTCTGCATTATAATACGTATTGCGAAATGTATTGGTATATTTAAAATTTATATTACGTCGAATGAGATCAAAAGCCTATAGCTGTTAAAATGGGGTAGAAATTGCGAAAAGTTTCTTATCTGAACAATCGGTTGTATGAGATATATACTATATATACAACCGATCTCTATGATTTTTTCAGACAACAATATATGCCATATACGTAAGCGTTCGGTGAAATTTGAAGCTTTTAGCTGTTAAAATGGGGCTAAAATTGCGAAAATATATATATATACTATATATATATACTATATATACCACCATATATATACTATATATACCACCGATCTGATTTTTTGACACAAAAATGTATACTATATACGTAAGTAATCGGTGAAATTTGAAGCTTATAGCTGTTAAAATGGGGTAGAAATTGCGAAAAGTTTCTTATCTGAACAATCGGTTGTATGAGATATATACTATATATACCACCGATCTGTATGATGTTTTCAGACAACAATATATGCCATATACGTAAGCGTTCGGTGAAATTTGAAGCTTATAGCTGTTGAAATGGGGTAGAAATTGCGAAAAGTCTCTTATCTGAACAATCGGTTGTATGAGATATATACTATATATACAACCGATCTCAATGATTTTTTCAGACATCAATATATGCTATACACGTAAGCATTTGGTGAAATTTTAAGCTTCTAGCTGTTAAAATGGGGCCAAAATTGCAAAAAAAAGATATATATATACTATATATACCATCATATATATATTATATATATCACCGATCTCTTTGATTTTTTGACACAACAATGTATACTATATACGCAAGCAATCGGTGAAATTTGAAGCTTATAGCTGTTAAAATGGGGTAGAAATTGCGAAAAGTTTCTTATCTGAACAATCGGTTGTATGAGATATATACTATATATACCACCGATCTGTATGATTTTTTCAGACAACAATTTTTGCCATATACGTAAGCGTTCGGTGAAATTTGAAGCTTCTAGCTGTTAAAATAGGGCTAAAATTGCGAAAATATATATATATACTATATTTATTTATTTATTTATTTATTTAAGCCAATTAAAAAAGAATCTGATAGGCTAATTATAAAAGTGTAAAGTAGTTAAAAATGTATAATAATATAAATTACCTTACTTATAAAAAGTATTTAAAATACTCATAAAGCCATCTTTCGAACAAGAAAAATCTATCTCACAAAATTTAGAAATTCTATTGAACTCAATTAAGGCTCTAGTAATTGGAGCATTCCGCGCATAAAGAGCCCTGAGAACACCAATATGAAAAAACTCAGAAGCGCGAAGAGCTCTAGCCGGTATATTAATGAAAATCCTCTCCAAGAGCACAGGGCAATCAACAACCCCACGTAACAAATCGAAAACGAACGACAGCGATAAAATTTTCCTCCTGTCCTGCAATGATTTTAAATTAATCAATGAGCAACGAGCTTTATAAGTCGGGATAGAATCCGAGAAGCGCAGACTGCGTAATGCAAAGCGTACGAATACTTTTTGGATTCGTTCAATTCTTGCAACATGGCAGGAATAATACGGAGACCAGATGAAACAAGCGTACTCAAGTTTGGATCGCACAAACGCAGAATATAAAAGCTTTAGCGTATACGGGTCACTGAAATCCTAGCTATGACGCCTAACAAAAGCTAGCATGGCATACGACTCAGCAATGCACACATTAATATGACTTGAAAACGAAAACTTCGAGTCAAATATTACTCCCAAGTCCTTAATTTCACTAACCCGCAACAGGGGCGAGTTTGATATTTGATACACGGTATCAATCAAGTTGACACGCTTCGAAAAAGTCATTTGAAAGCACTTTTTTAGGTTAAGCGATAACCGATTATTATTACACCAGTTACTAAGTTTATCCAAAGCTTCTTGCAACAATACCGCATCATGAAGGCTATGAATAGGCAAGTATATCTTAAGGTCATCTGCATACAGCAAGAATCTTACTTTAGAGAAGCAAGAGCGAATATCATTAATAAACATGACAAAAAACAGTGGACCCAGGATACTACCTTGTGGAACACCGGGGGAAGCAACCAATGGACGAGACCTAACACCATCAACTACAACCATGCAACGACGATTAAATAAGTAGGATTGAATCCAACTCAAAAATACTGAGTGAAAGCCCAAACAGGCTAACTTTTTTATCAAAATAACATGGGAGACCCGATCGAATGCCTTGGAAAAGTCAGTATACACAGCGTCAACCTGATATCCTGACTGCGAGGCAGTCATCCGAAAAAATAGTCAGATTAGACACAGTTGAACGTCCTGGAAAAAATCCATGCTGCTCTGGACACACAAAATTCTTTACACAGAAACGTAATTTATCTTGGATGATACATTCAAAGAGCTTCGCAATGGTGGAAAGTTTTGAAATAGGCCTATAATTAGTAATATAATTTTTATTGCCGCTCTTGAAAATAGGTGTAATGAACGCTACTTTCCACGCATCAATAAAAGTACCTGTAGATAACGAATTATTAAAAATTAACAACAGTGGATAGACTAGGGAATCACATTGTTTAAACAAAATTGCAGAGAACCCATCGATATCGGTACTCGTTGACGTCTTAAGCCGAATAAGCCCATTAAGAACATCTTCCTTAGACAGAACTACATTACCGAAGTCAATAGAAGCCTGAATATTAAAAGTAATATTATCATGATTGACAGAGTCAGAATTGAAATTGTTCATAAAGTATTCAGCAAAAAGATTTGCAGCGCCCTCCGGAGTATCGACAGCTTTTTTAGCAAGAAAAAGAGAGGACGGAATATTCGAAACTGATTTCTTCGAGTTGACAAAGTTCCAAAATGATTTTGGGTTAGATTTAAGATTTTCCTCAAAATTTAAAATATAATTTCTGTTTAAGAATTTATCCAGACACGCGAATTTCTTATCAAACTCTTTATACAAGTTGAAAAACGTTGGATTTTGAGTTCTTTTAAATTTACGGAAAAATTTATTTTTCAAATTCCGGAGTTTCATCAAGGCTCTATTATGCCAGGGCACCTTGTACTTCTTTTTGGAAGCGAAGGGAATGACATTTCTACAAATTTGCAGAACAGTAGACTTAAATATCTCAAACCTTTTAGTGGTATCAAGACTGCAAAACAAATTATCCCAATTTATTTCCAGCAAAAGATTGTTCAAGTTCGAAAAATCACATCTCTTAAAATTAAAAGAAAAATTAGAGCTGGTAGTACTCGCTTCGGCAAATTTATAAAACTCAAGATCAGAACTAATGGAACATGATGCAAATCGGATTTTTTAATAGGAGAAATACATTCAAAAAGTGAAAAATTTAGATTATTAGATAAAAATATCAAATCCAAAGTACGACCTAGTATGTTTGAAAAACGATTAATTTGTTTAATATCAATACTTAAAAAACTATCTATTAAATATATTTCACTGGAGCCAATGACCTCACATGCTATTAAAGCCGAGTTTGGTAGAGTCTGTGACCATTTAACATTACCCAGATTAAAATCACCCAGCACGTACAGATGATCACCACCAACTTTGTTCAATGCCAGTGACGTAATATTATCGACATGTGCAGTGTATAAGTCGTAGCTACTATTGGGCGGTATATATGAAGCACAAATAAAAACAGGGTCTGATGAGCCTCGAATGCATACACATAGCTGGTCAAGTAGCGCACTATTATTTTCCAGTATGATTTCAGAAGCATGATGTCTGGAATGTACCGCAATGAGAACTCCACCACCTCGTGCACAGCCAGTAAGGTTTGAATTTCTATATTTGCGAAAAACATTGTATAACATAGGATCAAAATATTCCTCGCTGAAAAAGTTTTCATTTAGCCACGTCTCAATGAAGACAAAAACATCATATTCTTCATGGGAGTTAAATAGCCGCACCAGCTGGGATTTTGTTCTAACACCAGCCATATTCTGCATATATAATCTTAGGTGATTATTTCCTCCATCTAACCTAACCGATTGCCGTCGGACATCGGTTGGTTTTCGTCGTTTTTAGGCTTGAATTTAAACGGGCGCACAACAATATTTGCAGGCCATAGTTCAGGCCGCAACAGCATCGCATATGAGTTGGCATTAACGCCTAACTTGAAATTAAGGTGTCTCAAAGAGCTCGGATTCACACCTTTCTTGCTAAGACTACTGCAAATAATGAAGTTTTCTTCCATACCAGTATGTCTAGCTATATTTTTTTTTACCTGGTAAGCTGTTGCTGAAGTAGAAAAGGGAGATATATGGAGCCATTTTCTTCTGACAACAGCTCGTAACTCATTACTGGAGCTCGACCCAATAACTAAGGGTTTAATTAATTTCCAAGCGTTTGCATTTTTTGGGGGGCTAGCGTTGATATTTGCCCTGGAATCAGCATTGTTACCAGAATCTTGCAACAGATTTGAATGTAAATCGCTTTGGGAAGAATTTGCTGTACTGGAACCAGAGGACTTATTTTTGCTTTTATTAGACCTCTTTTTTTTACGCACAGTGTTCCAATCACTTTGGTTATTAGCACCTGCAGATGGTTCATCTAAATTAGTTGCACTCATATGGGTTGGAAACACTGGCGCCGTAGTCGGAGTACCAGTAGCGTGAGCAGCAACATGAGGGGACGGCAGCATTGTCTCTTGGCCAGTAGAAGCAGAAGAAGAGGTATACGAAGAGGAAGTATTAGTAACTACACTAGTTGACAAAGCAGCAACGAAGGCGTATGGCATATTTGTTGTTGGAACAGAAGCTGTCTCAGCTGCAGAATAAGAAGTATTGACTGCACTGAGTACACCATTACCATCAGACACAATTATTTCCTTTCCACTATCCTTCTCTTTAGCCAAAGGGCCACTAACAATACCACGCACTTCACTGAATTCAGATAGCAAGTGCGACACAATCGATTTATTTTCAGCAAGCATAGAGCGCAATTCAATGATTTCAGTTCGAAGAGTCTCAACTTTATTGCGAAGGCATTCATTATCTTCTCTCACAGCATTAACCACACACAGAATATTAGAATTAAGAGCTTTAACTTCAGCGAGCTCATCGATCAACAACGCAAGATATTGATTGTCAATGTTTTGTTTGCATTGGCGCTCATTACTTGTTGTATTATTTTTAAGCGGGGACCGAAGAGAACAACGGCGCACAGCTTTACACTCATCGCACAGAAATGGGGTATTTGAACTCAAAAGGTACTCTAAGTCAGACTGTTGCATACCAACACAATGTAGGTGGAAAAGCTTATTACAATTAGAGCACTGCACTTTGGCCTGAGCACGTTCCACTTTCGCCCACAACGGCAGGTATTATTTAATTAAATAAATAGACAAATCCATGCACAACTGAATAATATAATTACTAAATTGTTGTTTTTTTTTTTTTTCTATACACACGGCGATTACAACGAACTATTCACATTATAAGAGTCAATATCTCAAACAGTTTATTATGCACCATGCATAAAAACATTGCAAAATTATTAGTTATTAAGACATAATTAGGGCGCGATTAAAAAACACGTCCTCTCCGAACAACGACAAATTAGACATACATACTATATATACCACCATATATATACTATATATACCACCGATCTGTATGATTTTTTCAGACAACAATATATGCTATATACGTAAGCATTCGTTGAAATTTGAAGCCTCTAGCTCTTAAAATAGGGCAGTAATTACGAAAAGTTTCTTATCTGAACAATCGGTTGTGGGGGTATATACTGTATATACGACCGATCTCATAAATTTTTTCAGGCAACAATATGTGCAATATACGAAAGTATATGGTGAAGTTTGAAGCTTCAATCTGTTAAATTGAGTAAAATATTACAAAAATCCTCTTTTTCTGAAAAATCGGTTGCATGGAGGATATATGCTATAGTGGTCCGATCCGGCCGGTTCCGACAAATGTCTAATCGGACACCCAAATACACCTGCTCACAAAATTTTATCAAGATATCTCAAAAATTGAGGGACTAGTTTGCATACAAACAGACAGACGGACAGACGGACAGACAGACAGACGGACATGGTTAAATCAACTCAGCTCTTCATTCTGATTATTTCGGTATACTTAATGGTGGGTCTATCTATTTTCCTTAAGGGACTTACAATTTTGGGTTTCGTGACGAAATTAATATACCATTTCATTTTCATGAAAGGTATAAAAATAGGTAGGTACTTTGTGTGAGGATGCAAAGCTTCACGTTTTTTGTGGTCTGCATGTAAGAACTATGACTACGAATCACGTATTTCAAAAATATATGAAGTAAACGTAACTATTTGATAAAATTTGATGAATTTTGAAGCTTCTATCTGTAAAAAAGGGGCAAAAATGACAGTTTATATGAAGTATGTAATATATATACCACCGATCTCTATGATTTTTTCAGACAACAATATATGCTATATACGTAAGCACTTGGTGAAATTTGAAGCTTCTAGCTGTTAAAACGGGGCAGAAATTGCGCAAAGTTTCTTATCTGAACAATCGGTTGTATGAGATATATACTATGTATACCACCGATCTCTTTTTTTCAGACATCAATATATGCTATACACGTAAGCATTTGGTGAAATTTGAAGCTTCTAGCTGTTAAAATGGGGCCGAAATCGCAAAAAAAAAAATATATATATATGTAAGAGAGCGAGTACAGTTCAGTTCGCCTTAGGTTGTCGGTGAGTTAAGTTGCCTAATTAAGTTTTTGCGCACCGCTGCTAATCGAAAGTCGTTCTTTTCAGTTGTCGAACCACCGCGCCATATTCAACCGTTATTACTTGGACTTTTTAATTACATATACGCTAAGTGTAAACTTAAATACTAAATTTCTTATATTATATTAACCGGGAATAAATATTCAAATACATTCCCCTTTTACATCTGGGGGCTCAACCATTGCGAATTAAGTTGGCCAAAATTGTTGTTCAAGTTGTAGAGACACATTTTGGAAAAGGGAAGTTGGATTTGCACAATAATTCGAAAGCTGTAAAAAGTCACATATTTGGAGCATAATCCAAAACGCCAAACGGTAAATTTATGTCCACGCAGAAAAGCGCAGTGAACTTGCAAGTAACAGTAGCAAAAGCCCGTGAAGAGCGAGCAAAAGCAAGGGCAAAAAGGTCAGCAACAGAAGAGATCGATTTACTTGAAGGAAATACAGTAGAGAAGCTGGAAGGTGACGACGAAGTTTTTGTCGACGCAAAGAACGAACAAACAGAAGATAATAAAATAAGAGCCGAGATGAGCGAAATCAGCGAGTTAATCAAACTCTTGACGTTAAAATTCCAGGGAAGAAGAGCAGCAAAAATCCACTCAAGCAACAATATCCACAGAAAACGTCGACAGCGTAATTGGCGACTTCGATGGACAATCACCTATTCGTGTAGAGAGCTGGTTTGCAAATTTTGAGAAATGCGCAGAGGCTCTCAAATGGAGCGAAAATCAAAAATACGTTTTCGCGCGTAGGAAGATGACAAAGACAGCTTAATTGTTCGTCGAATCAATTTGTGTGTTCGATTATAGTACTCTTAAAAGGGAAGTCGAATTGGAATTTCGACGAGACTTTGTTAGTGCGGACATACACAAACAATTGCAAGACAGAAGTAAAAAGAGCACCGAAAGCATGCACGAGTATATATTACATATGCGCCGGTTGGGAGCGTACGGCAAAGTTGATGATACATCCATAATCAGGTACATTGTAGATGGAATAAACGAGAAAGCAGAGAACAAATTTTTTTTATATGCTGCTAAAAATTTTGATGATTTGAAAGTCGTGCTCGAAGCATACGAAAAGCAAGTAGAAGCAAAGGTGAACAATAGTCGAAAGCCTGGTGCAACGGATAACAACAAAAACAAGAGAGGAAAACGGGATCATTGCTTCAATTGCGGGTCGGTTGATCACAAAAGAAACGAGTGTAAAGAACAAACTAAATGTTTCGGGTGTAATAAAACAGGGCATATTGCAAAAAATTGCCCATCAAATACACAAAAGAATGGTGAAGTCAAAACGGTGCATACAGTTGAACAACTTAAAAACATGCAAAAAACAATACAAATTAACAAAATAAGCGTACAGTGCCTAGTTGACAGCGGTGCGGAAATCTCAATTATTGAGCAAACGTTCGCAAAAAAATTTAATTGTATTCTAATCAAGTGTAGCGACAGTTTATCGGGTTATGGTAATAAAAAAGTTAATGCTATCGGCAGATTTGAAGCAGATATCAATGTCGATGGTCTTGTATGCAAACACAATTTTTTAGTTGTACCAGACAATTTATCTAAATATGAAGTGATTCTAGGTTTTGATTTTGTTGGCAAATGCGAATACATCCATGATAAAGGCGGCTATAAGTTTGTAAAATTTATTACGGAAAGTGAGTTTGAGATAAATAACATTTCGGTTGAAAATAACGAAATAGAAGCGCCAATAAAATACAAAGAGCAAATTGAAAACATTATAAAGGAATATTCACCTAAAATTGATGTGACAAGCCCGATAAGTATGAAAATTGTGTTGTGTGAAGGTAAAGTCATACGACATTTACCAAGAAGGCTACCATTACCAGAACAAAAAGCTGTAAGTGAGCAAGTTGAAGACTGGCTACAAAAGAAAATAATACGTCCGTCGAGTTCAGAATATTGCAGCCGGGTTGTTGTGGTCGACAAAAAAGATGGTAAAAAACGTTTATGTGTAGATTTCCGTGATCTTAATAATATCGTTCAAAAAGACCGTTTTCCAGTTCCTCTGATGGTGGAAGTAATTGAAGCGCTAGAAGGCGCATGTATATTTACAATTTTGGACCTTGAAAACGCTTTTTTTCATGTACCAATAGAAGAAAGTTCCAAAAAGTACACTGCGTTTGTGACACGAGATGGCGTTTATGAATTTAACAGAGCTCCGTTAGGGTTCTGTAACTCACCAACTATGTTTTTACGTTTTGTCAACCACATTTTTCATAGTTTGATTAGGCAAAATGTCATGCAGTTATACATGGACGACGTTATTATACCTTCAAAGGATGAAGAAGAGGGCATGGAAAAGTTGAAAAAAGTATTAAGCTTGGCTGAACAGTACGGCCTTAACATTAAGTGGCAAAAATGCAAATTTCTTAATCCAGATGTCGTTTATTTGGGGTTGTTAATAAAAAACGGATGCGTTTCACCCGATGCTGAGAAGTGTGTTGCCATACGAAAGTTCCCAGTACCTCAAAATGTGAAGCAGTTACAACGAATGTTAGGTCTGTTTGGGTATTTTCGCAAATTCGTTCCGAATTACGCTATGGTCACGAAGTCACTTACAGACCTTTTAAAAAAGGAAGCTAAATTCGTCATTGGTACCACAGAGATATCAGCAATAGAGAAAGTTAAATGTATACTTACCAATCAACCAGTTTTGCGTATTTTTTGTCCTTCTGCACCAACAGAACTACACACGGATGCCTCGAAAGATGGTCTTGGAGGTATTCTGTTCCAAATATTCGATGGAAAACTACACCCGATATACTACTGGAGCAGACTACATAGTTTCTACCTTGAAATAAAAGCCGCGTACTACGCTGTCCAGAAATTCCGCCATTACCTACTTGGACGAGAGTTTAAATTGGTTACTGATTGCCAAGCATTTAAAAGCACGACAACGAAAAAAGAGTTGCCACCGGCTGTAACACGTTGGATACTTTATCTTGAAGACTACAAATACGTTATAGAGCATCGCAAAGGCACCTCGATGAAACACGTGGACGCACTAAGTAGAGCACCAGCAAGTATTTTGGTACTTAATGAAGAAATTAGTGCTAGACTACGGCAAGATCAAATAAATTATGAACATTTTAAAGCAATAAAGCAAATTCTGCAGACACAAGATTATGAGGATTACGTAGTTAAGAATGGTATTTTGTTTAAGAACCAAAATGGTCTACTGTTGTTTGCAGTGCCGCGTTTAATGGAGCATCAAATCATCAAAGATGAACACGAAAAAGGGCATTTTGCGGTAGAAAAAACAGTTAATGCGATTAAACAGCGTTATTTTATACCACATTTACGACAAAAAGTCGAAACGTGCATTAATAATTGTATAAAGTGCATTTTATTCAACAAAAAGCTAGGCAAAAAAGAAGGAAAAATGTATATCATCGATAAGGGAGACGCGCCACTGCTAACTATCCACGTAGATCACCTTGGGCCATTAGATGCGACAACAAAACTGTATAAACACATTTTCATTATTGTTGACGGCTTCAGTAAGTTTACATGGCTCTACCCCACCAAATCAACATCGGCAGAGGAAGTAATCAGGAAAATGTGCGAATGGGTTAATATATTTGGAGCACCACATCGAATAATTAGTGATAGAGGACCAGCTTTTACATCAACGGCATTTCAAGACTGGTGCCAGACAGAAAGGGTGGAACACGTTCTGACTACAACTGGCGTACCAAGAGGCAATGGACAAGTCGAACGCTTGAACCGAGTTGTCATAAATGTCAGCAGATCGCACAGAAGCCTGGTACAAATATGTTGGAAAAGTGCAGAAATTAATCAACACCACCATCAATAGTTCAATAAAGTACACACCCTATGAAATTATGTTCGGCGTAAAAATGAAAACGCCAATAGATGTGAATCTCAACGAAATGATAGAAGCGGAAATAGTTGACATCGCTATGGCAGAGCTTGGAAATATAAGAGAAAAAGCAAAAGAAGAAATCGTAGCCGCTTAGAAAGAATACAAAAAAAACTTTGACAAGCGCAGTAAATGTGCAAAAGCTTACGAGGTAGGAGACTTAGTGGCTATCAAATGGTCGCAATTCGTCGCAGGGAAGAAGTTGGCCAGCGAGTATGTGGGACCTTATGAAGTAACCAAGATTCAACGAAACGATCGTTACGAAGTTAAGAAGGCTCTAATGTTAACGAGCATTGACTTTATGAAGCCGTGGAAACGAGAAGAAAGCGATCTATCCGGGACGGAAGACGATGTCGAATGGCCGGATGTAAGAGAGCGAGTACAGTTCAGCTCGCCTTAGGTTGTCGGTGAGTTAAGTTGCCTAATTCAGTTTTTGCGTACCGCTGCTAATCGAAAGTCGTTCTTTTGAGTTGTCGAACCGCCGCGACATATTCAACCGTTATTATTTGGACTTTTTAATTACATATACGCTAAGTGTAAACTTAAATACCAAATTTCTTATATTATATTATTTTATTAACCGGGAATAAATATTCAAATATATTCCCCTTTTACATATATACTATATATATATACTATATATACCATCATATTGTAACGAATTTGCTGCAAATCCTCTTATTTGCAATCCTCTGCTAAGTTCGAATCACTAAACTGTTGAATAAATAACTCCAATTTGTAATAATGCAAAATGGCCTTTATTAAAGTACTTCACAATAACAAACTGTGCAACGAATAGCTTGCTTAATAACCACACTGGTTGATAGCTAAATGAAACTCTACTATTCAAAATAACACTGCTATTGCTCGCTAGATATCGTCTTAATCAAACTGCTTGACAACTCAAATCAAACTGAATTCCAGCGCCTCTACATTTGCTGCCTTTTATACTCTCTGATTTCAACGTTCGCATCTTCTAGGCGCTTCCATTTCCAGAATCTACTAGTTGTCCATGAGCTCTCAAATTTCTCAGCTGTAACTACAATTGCACGATTTTATAGCTTCTCTGATTGCATACTTTCAGGAGTATCTCAGATATATTCATGTAGTTGTGCCTTGCTTCTCAGCTGCGTGTACCTACATATGTGTAGACATAATGATTGATTCGTTTATGTAGATACAAGTGACTGTCTGCTTTATTGTTGTTGTGACCTCATTTACTTAGCATCAGACTAGGGATGTGAGTATCACTTAGTGTCACTCATAATCGTCACAATATATATATATTATATATATCACCGATCTCTATGATTTTTCGACGCAACAATATATATATATAAATGGGGTAGAAATTGCGAAAAGTTTCTTATCTGAACAATCGGTTGTATGAGATATATACTATATATACAACCGATCTCTATGATTTTTTCAGACAACAATATATGCCATATACGTAAGCGTTCGGTGAAATTTGAAGCTTCTAGCTGTTAAAATGGGGCTAAATTGCGAAAATATATATATATATATATACTACCATATATATACTAAATATACCACCATATATATACTATATATACCACCGATCTGTATGCTTTTTTCAGACAACAATATATGCTATATACGTAAGCATTCGTTGAAATTTGAAGCCTCTAGCTCTTAAAATGGTGCAGTAATTACGAAAAGTTTCTTATCTGAACAATCGGTTGTGGGGGATATATACTATATATACGACCGATCTCATAAATTTTTTCAGGCAACAATATGTGCAATATACGAAAGTATATGGTGAAGTTTGAAGCTTCAATCTGTTAAATTGAGTAAGATATTACAAAAATCCTCTTTTTCTGAAAAATCGGTTGTATGGAGGATATATGCTATAGTGGTCCGATCCGGCCGGTTCCGACAAATGTCTAATCGGACACCCAAATACACCCGCTCACCAAATTTTATCAAGATATCTCAAAAATTGAAGGACTAGTTTGCATACAAACAGACAGACGGACAGACGGACAGACGCACATGGCTAAATCAACTCAGCTCTTCAACCTGATTATTTCGGTATACTTAATGGTGGGTCTATCTATTTTCCTTTAAGGACTTACAATTTTGGGTTTCGTGACGAAATTAATATACCATTTCATTTTCATGAAAGGTATAAAAATAGGTAGGTACTTTGTGTGAGGATGCAAAGTTTCAGGTTTTTTGTGGTCTGCGTGTAAAAACTATGACTACGAATCACGTATTTCAACAATATATGACGTAAGCGTAACTATTTGACGAAATGTTACGAATTTTGAAGTTTCTAGCCGTAAAAAAAGGGCAAAAAAAATACAGTTTATATGGGGTATACAATATATGTTCCACCGATCTCTATGATTTCTTCAGACAACAATATATGCTATATGCGTAACCATTTGGTGAAATTTGAAGCTTCTAGCTGTTAAAACGGGGCAGAAATTGCGCAAAGTTTCTTATCTGAACAATCGGTTGTATGAGATATATACTATATATACCACCGATCTCAATGATTTTTTCAGACAACAATATATACTATACACGTAAGCATTTGGTGAAATTTGAAGCTTCTAGCTGTTAAAAGGGGGGAGAAATTGCGCAAAGTTTCTTATCTGAACAATCGGTTGTATGAGATTATATATACCACCGGTCTCTATGATTTTTTCAGACAACAATATATGCTATACACGTAAACATTTGGTCAATTTGAACATATCTTAACGATTTTTAAGATATAAGATATAAAATATAAAATAAACAAGTAAGGAAGGTTAAGTTCGGGTGTAACCGAACATTACATACTCAGTTGAGAGCTATGGTGGCAACATAAGGGAAAATAACCATGTAGGAAAATGAACCGATGGTAACCCTGGAATGTGGTTGTATGACATGTGTATCAAATGAAAGGTGTTAATGAGTATTTTAAATGGGAGTGATCCTTATTTCTATAGGTGGACGCCGTTTCGTGATATCGCCATAAAGGGGACCAGGGGTGACTCTAGAATGCGTTTGTACGATATGGGTATCAAATGAAAGGTGTTAATGATTATTTTAAAAGGGAGTGGGCCTTAGTTCCATAGGTGGATGCCTTTTCGAGATATCGCCATAAAGGTGGGCCAGGGGTGACTCTAGAATTTTTTGTACAATATGGGTATCAAATGAAAGGTGTTAATGATTATTTTAAAAGGGAGTGGGCCTTAGTTCCATAGGTGGATGCCTTTTCGAGATATCGCCATAAAGGTGGGCCAGGGGTGACTCTAGAATTTTTTGTACAATATGGGTATCAAATGAAAGGTGTTAATGATTATTTTAAAAGGGAGTGGGCCTTAGTTCCATAGGTGGATGCCTTTTCGAGATATCGCCATAAAGGTGGGCCAGGGGTGACTCTAGAATTTTTTGTACAATATGGGTATCAAATGAAAGGTGTTAATGAGTATTTTAAAAAGGAGTGGGCCTTAGTTCTATATGTGGACGCCTTTTCGAGATATCGCCATAAACGTGGACCAGGGGTGACTCTAGAATTTGCTTGTACTATATGGGTGTCAAACGAAAGGTATTAATGAGTACTTTAAGAGGGCGTGGGCCTTAGTTCTATATGTGGACGCCTTTTCGAGATATCGCCATAAAGGTGGACCAGGGGTGACTCTAGAATTTGCTTGTACTATATGGGTATCAAATGAAAGGTGTTAATGAGTATTTTAAAAGGGAGTGGGCCTTAGTTCTATAGGTGGACGCCTTTTCGGAATATCGTTATAAAAGTGGACCAGGGTTGACTCTAGAATGCGTTTGTACCATATGGGTATCAAACGAAAGGTGTTAATAAGTGTTGTAAAAGGGAGTAGGCGTTAGTTCTATGGGTGGACGCCTTTTCGGGATATCGCTATAAACGTGGACAAGGGGTGACTCTAGAATGCGTTTGTACAATATGGGTATCAAATGAAAGGTGTTAATGAGTATTTTAAAAGGGCGTGGGCCTTAGTTCTATACGTGGACGGCTTTTCGAGATATCGCCATAAAGGTGGACCAGGGGTGACTCTAGAATTCGTTTGTACGATATGGGTTTCAAAAGAAAGGTGTTAATGAGTATTTTAAAAGAGCGTGGGACTTAGTTCTATAGGTGGACGCCTTTTCGAGATATCGCCATAAAGGTGGACCAGGGGTGACTCTAGAATTTGTTTGTACGATATGGGTATCAAATGAAAGGTGTTAATGATTATTTTAAAAGGGAGTGGGCCTTAGTTCCATAGGTGGATGCCTTTTCGAGATATCGCCATAAAGGTGGGCCAGGGGTGACTCTAGAATTTTTTGTACAATATGGGTATCAAATGAAAGGTGTTAATGAGTATTTTAAAAAGGAGTGGGCCTTAGTTCTATATGTGGACGCCTTTTCGAGATATCGCCATAAACGTGGACCAGGGGTGACTCTAGAATGTGTTTGTATGATATGGGTATCAAATTAAAGGTAAAGGGTTTTAAAAGGGAGTGGCCCTTAGTTGTATATGTGAAGGCGTTTTCGAGATATCGCCCAAAATGTGGACCAGGGTGATCCAGAACTTCATCTGTCGGGTACCGCTAATTTATTTATATATGTAATACCACGAACAGTATTCCTTCCAAGATACCAAGGGCTTTTGATTTCGCCCTGCAAAACTTTTTCATTTTCTTCTACTTAATATGGTAGGTGTCACACCCATTTTACTAAGTTTTGTTCTAAAGTTATATTTTGCGTCCATATTGGCGGCCACCGTGGTGTGATGGTAGCGTGCTCCGCCTACCACACCGTATGCCCTGGGTTCGAACCCCGGGCAAAGCAACATCAAAATTTTAGAAATAAGGTTTTTCAATTAGAAGAAAATTTTTCTAAGCGGGGTCGCCCCTCGGCAGTGTTTGGCAAGCGCTCCGGGTGTATTTCTGCCATGAAAAGCTCTCAGTGAAAACTCATCTACCTTGCAGATGCCGTTCGGAGTCGGCATAAAACATGTAGGTCCCGTCCGGCCAATTTGTAGGGAAAATCAAGAAGAGCACGACGCAACTTGGAAGAGAAGCTCGGCCTTAGATCTCTTCGGAGGTTATCGCGCCTTACATTTATTTTTTTTTTTTATATTTTGCGTCAATAGACCAATAAAATTACCATGTTTCCTCCCTTTTTTCGTATTTGGTATATAATTATGGCATTTTTTTCAATTTTCGTAATTTTCGATATCGAAAAAGTGGGCGTGGTCATAGTCGGATTTCAGCCATTTTTTTCACCAATACAAAGTGAGTTCAGATAAGTACGTGAACTGAGTTTAGTAAAGATATATCGATTTTTGCTCAAGTTATCGTGTTAAAGGCCGAGCGGAAGGACAGACGGTCGACTGTGTATAAAAACTGGGCGCGGCTTCAACCGATTTCGCCCTTTTCACAGAAAACAGTTATCGTCCTAGAATCTAAGCCTCTACCAAATTTCACAAGGATTGGTAAATTTTTGTTCGACTTATTGCATTAAAAGTATCCTAGACAAATTAAATGAAAAAGGGCGGAGCCACGCCCATTTTGAAATTTTCTTTTATTTTTGTATTTTGTTGCACCATATCATTACTCGAGTTAAATGTTGGCATAATTTACTTATATACTCTAAAGATATTAACTTTTCTTTTAAAATTCGAATTTAAAAAAATAAGAGTAACGTTCCTGCCAAATTTCATCATGATATCTTAAACGATTGCCAAATAACAGCTTGCAAAACTTCTAAATTACCTTCTTTTAAAAGTGGGCGGTGCCACGCCCATTGTCCAAAATTTTACCATTTTTCTATTCTGCGTCATAAGTTCAACTAACTTACCAAGTTTCATCGCTTAATCCGTATTTGGCAATGAATTATCGCACTTTTTCCGTTTTTCGAAATTTTCGATATCGAAAAAGTGGGCGTGGTTATTGTCCGATATCGTTCATTTTAAATAGCGCTCTGAGATGAGTGCCCAGGAACCTACATACCAAATTTCATCAAGATACCTCAAAATTTACTCAAGTTATCGTGTTAACGGACAGACGGACGGACGGACATGGCTCAATCGAATTTTTTTTCGATACTGATGATTTTGATATATGGAAGTCTATATCTATCTCGATTCCTTTATACCTGTACAACCAACCGTTATCCAATCAAAGTTAGTATACTCTGTGGGCTCTGCTCAACTGAGTATAAAAATAGGTAGGTACTTTGTGTGAGGATGCAAATCTTCACGTTTTTTGTGGTCTGCATGTAAAAACTATGACTACAAATTACGTATTTCAAAAATATATGAAGTATACGTAACTATTTGATGAAATTTGATGAATGTTGAAGCTTCTATCCGTAAAAAAGGGGCAAAAATGACAGTTTATATGAAGTATTCTAATATATATACCACCGATCTCTATGATTTTTTCAGGCAACAATATATGCTATATACGTATGCATTTGGTGAAATTTGAAGCTTCTAACTGTTAAAACGGGGCAGAAATTGCGCAAAGGTTCTTATCTGTACAATCGGTTGTATGAGATATATACTATGTATACCACCGATCTCAATGATTTTTTCAGAAAACAATATATACTATACACGTAAGCATTTGGTGAAATTTGAAGCTTCCAGCTGTTAAAATGGGGGAGAAATTGCGCAAAGTTTCTTATATGAACAATCGGTTGTATGAGATTATATATACCACCGGTCTCTATGATTTTTTCAGACAACAATATATGCTATACACGTAAACATTTGGTGAAATTTGAACATATCTAAACGATTTTTAAGATAAATATAAAATAAAAAATAGGTAGGTACTTTGTGTGAGGATGCAAAGCTTCACGTTTTTTGTGGTCTGCATGTAAAAACTATGACTACGAATCACGTATTTCAAAAATATATGAAGTAAACGTAACTATTTGATGAATTTTGAAGCTTCTATCCGTAAAAAGGGGCAAAAATGAGAGTTTATATGAAGTATATAATATATATACCACCGATCTATATGATTTTTTCAGACAACAGTATATGCTATATACGTAAGCATTTGGTGAAATTTGAAGCTTCTAGCTGTTAAAATGGGCCGAAATCGCAAAAAAAAAAATATATATATATACTATATATATATACTATATATACCATCATATATATATATATTATATATATCATCGATCTCTATGATTTTTTGACACAACAATATATACTGTATACGTAAGCAATCGGTGAAATTTGAAGCTTATAGCTGTTAAAATGGGGTAGAAATTTCGCAAAGTTTCTTATCTGAACAATCGTTTATATGAGATATATACTATGTATACCACCGATCTCAATGATTTTTTCAGACATCAATATATGCCATACACGTAAGCATTTGGTGAAATTTGAAGCTTCTAGCTGTTAAAATGGGCCGAAATCGCAAAAAAAAAAAAATATATATATACTATATATACCATCATATATATATATATTATATATATCACCGATCTCTATGATTTTTTGACACAACAATATATACTGTATACGTAAGCAATCGGTGAAATTTGAAGCTTTTAGCTGTTAAAATGGGGTAGAAATTGCGAAAAGTTTCTTATCTGAACAATCGGTTGTATGAGATTATATATACCACCGGTCTCTATGATTTTTTCAGACAACAATATATGCTATACACGTAAACATTTGGTGAAATTTGAACATATCTAAACGATTTTTAAGATAAATATAAAATAAAAAATAGGTAGGTACTTTGTGTGAGGATGCAAAGCTTCACGTTTTTTGTGGTCTGCATGTAAAAACTATGACTACGAATCACGTATTTCAAAAATATATGAAGTAAACGTAACTATTTGATGAAATTTGAAGCTTCTATCCGTAAAAAAGGGGCAAAAATGAGAGTTTATATGAAGTATATAATATATATACCACCGATCTATATGATTTTTTCAGACAACAATATATGCTATATACGTAAGCATTCGTTGAAATTAGAAGCCTCTAGCTTTTAAAATCGGGCAGTAATTACGAAAAGTTTCTTATCTGAACAATCGGTTGTGGGGGATATATACTATATATACGACCGATGTCATAAATTTTTTCAGGCAACAATATGTGCAATATACGAAAGTATATGGTGAAGTTTGAAGCTTCAATCTGTTAAATTGAGTAAGATATTACAAAAATCCTCTTTTTCTGAAAAATCGGTTGTATGGAGGATATATGCTATAGTGGTCCGATCCGGCCGGTTCCGACAAATGTCTAATCGGACACCCAAATACACCCGCTCACCAAATTTTATCAAGATATCTCAAAAATTGAGGGACTAGTTTGCATACAAACAGACAGACGGGCAGACGGACAGACGGACATGGCTAAATCAACTCAGCACACTGCGAATCGATACTCGATACTCGAATTAATTACAACCACCACAACATCACCGCCACATGCATGTGCATGCATGTACATGCACGGGTATGTGTGTATTTTGTCAGCACTCATACATATGCATGTCGGGGTTGATGTGTGGGTGCCTTTCCCCTCCTCAACGGAGGATTTTGCGGGTCAACGGTTGTATCTTTCAATACAACCGGTCTCTTGGACTCTAACAGCCGACCAGCTAACATCTGCCGCCAGCGATCTCCACTGTTTTCAACAATATATTCAGGTAATATTGTAACCAGTTTATTTTACTTCTACCCAATAAAACGTATTATTATAACGAGAAATTCTCGTCTTCATTTTTCTTCTTTATTCCAAAACCCAACCCGTTCATTGAGATCGACCCGGTGCGCCCACCTACCTCCAGGATTAGACGCACCCCGGTCGAAAATTTGGTCCTATCTCACCTGGAATTTGAAATACAGCACCTAAATTACAGTCCACAACATTAGATCATAGCTGTCCGCACCAAAATTGCCGTTCATCAAAGAAATTGTCACAAAAATTTGTCCGGAAAAGGATTTGCCACAACCAACAAAAAGTCTATTATTTCATACCAGCGTGCAAAAACACTGAGAGATCAAGCCATCTTGCCACATCAGCGCCAGTATACGAATCGCCACATATAGCCGAATAAACACCACAGTAAGTGAAATATTTCTTGCCACATTTTTTTGGTTTTTACAATAAAATAAAAACCGTGTATAAACATAATTCATATACTGTGTGCCACACGCGTAGTGATTTCTAATTAAGCGTGAAAAGTGTAAAAAATTTAGTGCCGAAAAGAAAAAGTGCAAACGCGTTGCATTAACGTCGTTTAAGATTCCTCTTGACTATCTGGTCTATCCCCCCACCACCGGCAAGGATCTCCGGACACAGCACAAGGAAGAGGTGCACATAACCTCACATTCATATTAAAATCTCACGTCATACGGCTGTGGCAATTTTCATTTTTTTCAAGCACTTTAACTTTCACTAGTTCCACCGACACAGTTTTTTACAACAGTTTTCACTGAGTTTTTACACTTTTCGTCGAGTTGTTATATCAGCGCGCGCACTTATTTATAATAAAAGTTGAACGTTTAAGTGGCGAGTGGCCCCTTTATTTCCGTCAAAGACACTGTTGTTGTTTTCCCCTTCTCCCTGCTTTTTTCGGTAGGAAATCAGCTGCAGTGACAGAAAAATAAACAAATTAAAATAATAACTAAAATTTTGCGTAATTTAATAGTTGTTGGTTGGGTGATTCGAACAGGTTCATACAAATTTACATTCCTCACTCAATTTGTCCACAAATTTTTCAGCCATGAACATGGATTTTTACATTAGATTGGCCGATCGAATAATCGAATTCGAGGCCGATTTTAATGATATCAATGCAGCTCTGCACACTGTACACACTCTGGCAATACAACAAAAAGAGTTGCAAGCTAAGTGGGAAAAAGTAGAGAACGCCCTAGAGGAGTTGCTTGGCTCTGACACGCTCGACGCAAAGAAAATTGCAGCGGTCAAGATCAAGCATAAAGCGGCACATGCCGTATTCTTGCGATGCATGTCGAACATGGCAAAAATTCAAACTAAATTGAAGGAGGAAAAGGATAGGGCAGTTCGACCTGAAGGCGAACGCGCGCGCGAACACAGTATTCGCCTGCCAGCTTGCGATACTGAGGTATTCAAGGGCGACTACCTATCTTGGCCAACGTTTCGTGACCTGTTTACGGCCATCTATAAAAATAACAGTCGCTTAAGCCCGGTAGAAAAGTTGTTCCACCTTAACCAAAAAACCCAAGGTGAGGCAAAGGACATTGTCAAGAAATGTCCTTTGACAAATTATGGCTTCGAAACAGCCTGGAAAAACCTATGTGAGAGATACGAGAATAAAAGGATTCTCGTAAACTCACAACTACTAATTTTGTTTAATCTAAAAAAGATAGATAGCGAGTGCGGCAGCTCAATCAAAACCTTACAGCGCGACATAAATAATTGTTTAGCATCCTTAAAAACCCATCAGATTGATGTTTCAAATTGGGATGCGATGATTACTTATTTATGTTCGACAAAATTACCTGAAAATACGTTGGCTCTATGGGAGCAGAGCATTGACCACAAAACGGATATATCCAAGTGGGAGGATATGGACAAATTCTTGTCCAATCGTTTTCAGACACTTGAAACTGTGTCTGGTTTTACAGGGAATGCCACTTCTAAAGTGCAAAAGTCAAACGCGTCGCGCCAATCGACGGAAACCCCTACAAAAATACTTGGTGCTTTTCAAACTAAAGTATCCAAGCAACCAACAAAATCAATGTGCAAAATGAGCAAAGCTACGGAGCACAGATTACGCAACTGTTCACGTGTTTGCGATTTAGCCCCGGTTGAAAGGATCAAATTCGTTAAATCCACAAATGGCTGCCTGAATTGTTTATCCCCAGGACACACAGTGACGTGGTGCACCAGTTCGTACAACTGTTCCAAATGCCACTCTCGTCACCACACGCTCCTGCATGCGGACACACTTCAGCAACCGGCGGTGCGAAATTCTTTCAAAGATGCGGATAATACCCCATCAACTTCGGTACAGGCGCGGAAAAGACAGGTATCGGGACAACCACCTTCCTCTACGAACCAGAATGTCAAATCCTGCCATGCCAATTCCAGCACAGGCGTGCTATTAGGAACTGCTCGCGTACATATTCACCATAATGGTACCGATTTCTCCGCGCGGGCATTAATTGATTCTGGGTCTGAATGTTCCTTTATAACAGAAAGACTGAAACGCAGAATCAATTTGCCAGCGAGAAAAATGCATGCCCAAGTTTCAGGCATCACAAATGCGGTGTCAGCGCAGGTGAAAGAAGCGTCCAAAATCGAATTACGTTCACCAGTGGTTCCCTGCTTCAGCCTGACTACACCCGTTCTCGTTCTAGCCAAACTCACTGGGAATCTTCTATCCTGCCATATCAACGCAATGACTATGCAGGAATTCCCAGACTTGGTTCTGGCAGAGAAGAGGTTCTACGTCAATGAAGACGTAGACCTCATACTTGGCGGAGATATTTATCCCCACATTATAATGAGCGGTATAAAAAAGAATGTGCTAAACACACTCTTAGCCCAAGAGACAGTGTTCACAAAACTTTGCATGACCATTCTTGAAAGATTTTGTCTTTGTTGAAGGATGCCGTGCATCGATTGAATGCGTAAGAAAGATTTCATTAGGCTTGATATTTCCATCTAGGATTATTTGCATAATTTCAATAATATAGGGAAAATTTCGGTTAGCGGCACCGTGCGGCAACATTGCACCCAAAATTTGAGTATTCATGCATATCCCTTTTTTTCCTTTCATTTCGGGTACTAACTCTCTCGCTTCATTTTGAGCTCGATGCCCTGAAGGTAGTACACCATACGTAACGATAGTGGGTTGTAACTTGGCATTATGTATCATTGATATTATTTCCTTAGAAAAGTCGTAATAGAAACGCATTGACCGTTTTTATGAGAATATTGAAAAAAAAAATCAATATCAGCTGTAAGTCCGATCTTTCGCACAAATGATAACAACTGTTTCGGCTGCATAAGTTGGTGGTGTAACTTCCAATACAGTTGTGAAAGTTTCACCACTGGGCGTGACTTTACTTTCTTTCATAAGTTGCAAAAAACTTGTTAGCCCACCAATTAGCCGGAACCGTTCATGCGGCAATTTTCCTTCAGCCAATGAAACCAAACTATCCATATCTTGCTAAATTCGGCAGTGCTAACGCCAATGACTCATTTTTAACTTTTTATTTGTGTTAAGGATCTAAACCGTTTTAAGTGTGGGTCGATATTACAGACAGGAGGGCCATTCCGTCATGGAACATGCTGAAGAATCACGAAACACCAAATGATTACATGTGTCCAATGTAACCGTGCTATTATTCCTCCCACATGTCATAGGGACATTTTTTTAACATTTGCCAGTCGTTCAAATTTACAAATCAACTGAATGTAACGCTGTGCAACAAGCTGGGCACTGCCCCCGTGGCGTTTTTTGGTGCTTTCGCACATGTGGAAATAGCTTGTCCTATTGATGATGTGCGCGATAGTGCGCTATCAGTTATTTAATTAATTCCTAGTTTTAGCGTCACGTTCGTCAGCACCACTTAACAGCCCTAACTCAACATTAAAAACCCCGATGAGCAGTGAGTATTTCAACCCTGGCGGTTTCTCAGTCAACAGTCCTAACAACGGCTATTCTACAACACAGTCTCGCCAAAACAAGCCGGGACAATTAGCCTCTTCCAATAAACTGCACAAAATATTTTCTGCCCAGTAAGGTAAAAAGTTTTACTCACCAACTTGGCTGCACCTGCCAGCAACGTGCTCAAAGTATACGCCTTCTCGTGCTCATAGCAGCTAAGGCTGACTCCAACAGGGTACTACCTGTGAAGCATGTTCAGTGGTAAACCATTTCCGGGGAATCAAATGCGGTAGTAGTTCCTTGGAACCCCAAACGAGGAAGGCCAACAGTGAGACAGCTGTTGCGCACAATCTTTCCGTCGCTATATTGGCTGACCGATGTATGACTGCATTACATAACGACAAGAAAAAAAAAAAAACAAATTATTAATATCACTACACAACAAAAAAAAAAATCAAAATTAATACCAATATTGGTAGAGCGATCCTAACCCGGAAGCTTCTCCTGATTGTATTTCTTTCAACACCGATGGTAATATAGTAATGATGTGTCATTCCCCAACGGTGTGTGCATACACTAGCGCACCCATAACTAAAGAAAAAAAATGAATGAGTTGGTTGGCCTAATGAAAGCTGCTTTACGGACTGCATGAAGCCCCTGCGCATACCAACAAATCACTCATCCATGCTTGGTCGATTCATATTCAAGAGTTGATCACCAAATATCGACATACCAATAATAGGTTACCATGATATATAGAATAAGACATTAGGGTGCGCTAATATATCGCCTGTGGAACCATGCACTTATTATCTGGTTTATCCCCGAGATTGGGATTCTCGAATTTCCTCAGTACACGCTGTTTTAAACCACGAAATGTATAGAGTATTGCTTTACGGTTGTCTATAGGTAAATATTCACTACGTAAATTTGAACCCATTGACAAATAGATTACATCATATTTTGATGACGATGAACCGCTCTAAATCCGCTGACAATGGTGAACGTTCACGATTTTTATGCATACCACCAACTTCGATCTGCTTATGTACTAATGGGCGTGTATAACGGAGGGAGACATGGTGATTCAGTAGCACCAGCCCTGCATTACGACACCCTTCATACATATCACGCTAATTGTTCGGAAATAGTCCCTTATTTATCTCCGCCTGTTTTGGTAAATAGTATGCACCTAATAGAAGACGTTCGTACCTATTGAAAGCAAAATTGGCCAAACGTTCTGCTAGTGTCATTTGATCAGAAAAAGGCAGCAACGTATGGGGTACATATGAAGGGGGAGTTGTGTTCCAGCCAAATCTGTATTCCAGTTATATAGGTATGCGTATTTTCAGTCGCGACAGTGTACAAAATTAGTTTCTAGACCTTGCTCCCTTTGGTGCGTAAGAAACTAATTGCTAAATTTAAATTAGCAAATAATTCGGGATGTTGGGTTGTCTCCATTACAAAAACATTTTTTGCCGTTCGGTATGCTCATAAACGCTTGGAGACATCGAGAATGATCCAAGTAGACACTGTAATTGCGCTGAATGACCCGAAGCACTGTGCTTTATCCATATATCCATTCACCTTTGAATGGGATACGGCAACTAAATATAATAAATATAGAACGCATTCCTCGGTAGCCACACGAACATTTTTAGGGTATTTTTGTCCGAATATCGCTTCACCGGATGGCCACTTGGGTGCCTTTATCGGTGGTATGGACATTTGTATTTTTCTTCCGTTTGGAATCTGAATTACCTGAAAATAGAAGAAAAGGCCATTAACAAAAGCATCAAGGGGCAATGCAAAGGTATGACAACCAACGGCGCTGCCGACGCTGCAGTTGGAGCACCCCTTTGCGATGCCGGTAACCTAGAAAAAGAAAAAAAGGAAAGAAACAGAAAACCAATAATTCCAGTGGTCACGCCAACCCCCTGCATCTCCTCCGCCAGTCACCTAAAAGGAAGATAAAAAGGCAAACAATTAATTAATAAAAAGAAATAAAAAATTCATATTAATAAAATTTAAATAAAACCTAACCTACGACATACTTACCGCGTGCGTTTTTTTTTTCTCAATGGGAATGTCATATATTTTCTCATACGTCACGTACCGGTTTACAAGTTCACCACAGCAATCATGCCATACAAAGGAACTAGAAATGGAAGAGTTGCCATGTTAGCCAAATCGGCCACCCAATGGTGCGTTTCTTGTCTGCGTCTTTATAAGAGCTCAGGGACTCTTTTTTTTTTGACAAAGAAGGACAACACAAGGATACCACCCTCCAACCAACAACCCTTTTCTAACTAAATATATCAAATAATTTTTTTTTTGGTAGGCGAATTCAAGTTTATTGATGGAGATTAAAGGAAAGGTCAGGAAAAGTTAATTCATGGTTTTTTTTTTAATATTTCAGCACTTATGATCGGGGCATCCGCTTTCGATGCGCCGAAAGTGCCGCGGATGACGTATATTTTTTTGGGCATTCACAAAATCGATAAGGGAAAAACTTCATATGCCCATTCAGATGAGCAACGAGGCACGCAAACGATCCAAGCGTCCTCTGGCACACCCGGAAGCGATAGGACCCTCGCGACGTTGGACTCTGGGGTGTCCGCTGGACCCACAACTGACCTGCACACCCCCGATAAAATTGGGCGTACCAGGTGGTGGCCCTCCCACGCGCCCACACAATAATGGGCTTCCGCTGAACTTGTAGCACTTCAGGAGCGATGCCCCTCAACGCCCCTACCACCTCCTGCTGCAGAATCTCGTCTGGCACATATCACTCGTAGGATCCCCTCCGCCGCTCCAGATAACGGATTTCGGCAACCAATTGAAGGGCCCCCGCATCCTCACGCTCCAAATTTATCGTAATGGACTGCATTCTCGAGAAACTGAAAGGAAAAGAGAAAACCAATTAAAAAAAAAAAAAAAATTACTAAAAATCCGTTAGGAATTTGCCTTACTTACGTTTTACCAGGCTGAAAATCCTTTGGCAAATAACAAAGTGGTGGGGCTAATTTATCCACCACAATCCTACATTAATGTATCCTGGAAAATTTCTGTTAAGTGAAAACAACTGGATGGCAATCCGCAACATAACAACGGCAGCCTCATTAGTGCTGTCAAACTAAGGGCGGATACTGAACACTAAATAGGCAAAATCAGTACCGAAAACCGCAAAACATCACAATCGGGACTGACGTGTTTTTCTATTCTTTACTCATGTGGGCATCTAATGCAGTACCAACCAGTCATACACAACAAAGGAATTCAAAAAAAGGAAAACAAAACAAAAAACCTCTCCTTGCACAAAAGTTTCACAATTTTTTTTAACAAGGGAATTTTTTCTGTTGTTTTTTTTTACCTTTTCCGTTTTTTTGGGTACTGTTTTCTGGCTGGGGAGCAGTATTTGTTGTTTTTCAACAACAAATATCACAAAAAGTCATTATAAGGGCTCGGTGCAAAAACAATCCGAGTCCCGAAAGTAAAGAATCCCGACACGACAAAGTCCCGAAATTGGAAAAAGTCAACTTTTTCTACTGGCTTAGTGTGCCCTTTGCCCCAGTGACCTAGTTTTGTTTTTCAAGGGCAAGCAAATACTTATGTATATATATACTCGCACGCCACAAATTCACCATACCAGCTTTCAGCTAACCAATAAATACACGACAGGGTTGCATGCAATCTCAGAAAGGTACGTGCAGATAGAACGCGTCGTGGAGAACGCATCGCCAATCTGCATGCAAGCACCGGCAGTTCGTACACTTTCGAATTTAACTACGATTTGCGCTATTCGTCATGAGCCGTCGCACAAAATTAAATCCATACCTTCGTCGGCCCCTACGCTTCGTTTTAAACTCGCTTTATTCATATATTTTAACATACGTTTTGTAACAAAACACCTCCGCTTAACCCAACCAACCTCACGGACGCTCGCCCCGGTACATCCATAAAATGCCACAGTTGCCTTGAGAGCGATACGACAAGTTAGACGCTGGAACGGAGACCTCGGCCTCTTCGTCCAGCCCAGAAAAAACATCAAACCCTCTAGTCTGGAACGGAGACCTCTGCCTCTTCGTCCAACCACAAAAAAAAAAAAACCGCAAATCTGGAACGGAGACCTCGGCCTCTCCATCCGGAACAAAAAAAACACAACAAAGAATAACAAAAAAATGGTGCCATTCTGGAACCGAGGCCTCGGCCTCTTCGTCCAGCCTTACTGGCCATCGATTATACATATATTACGTTCTGAATTTCTATATTTAAGAATTATGTACAATTCAATGGCAAGAAATATTCACTTATATCTGTTCATAACCGTTACCGTTTCATCCTAGCTTAGGTGGCAAGCTGAGCAAGTCGGGAAGGATTCCCGGTCACCCGCGAAGCTGGCGAACTCCGCATCTAGATTAAGTTTAGTGTGTAAGTCTTATATTCATTTTTTTTTCTCGTTTCAGCGGAGGTCATTGGCGGAAAATGATGTTGCGTATCGCAAGGGGGCCGGCATGTTTAGGCAGGATGCCTAACTTTTCCGCATCTGTTTGCGATCCCCCAATGCAACTCTGCGAATCGATACTCGACTTAACTTACAACCACCCACAACATCACCGCCACATGCATGTACATGCACGGGTATGTGTGTTTTTTGTCAGCACTCATGCATATGCATGTCGGGGTTGATGTGTGGGTGCCTTTCCCCTCCGCAACGGAGGATTTTGCGGGTCACCGGTTGTAGCTTTCAATACAACCGGTCTCTTGGAGTCTAACAGCCGACCAGCTAACATCAGTCGCCAGCGATCTCCAGTGTTTTCAACAATATATTCAGGTAATATTGTAACCACTTTATTTTACCTCTACCCACTAAAACGTATTATTATAACGAGAAATTCTCGTCTTCATTTTTCTTCTTTATTCCAAAACCCAACCCGTTCATTGAGATCGACCCGGTGCGCCCACCTACCTCCAGGATTAGACGCACCCCGGTCGAACAACCAATCTCTATGATTTTTTCAGACAACAATATATGCTATATACGTAAGCATTTGGTGAAATTTGAAGCTTTTAGCTGTTAAAACGGGGCAGAAATTGCGCAAAGTTTCTTATCTGAACAATCG
The DNA here is from genome assembly GCF_040869045.1 of Eurosta solidaginis. Taxonomy (NCBI): domain Eukaryota; kingdom Metazoa; phylum Arthropoda; class Insecta; order Diptera; family Tephritidae; genus Eurosta; species Eurosta solidaginis. The sequence goes on from NC_090324.1 coordinate 167,136,223, forward strand.
GTTGTATGAGATATATACTATATATACCACCGATCTCAATGATTTTTTCAGAAAACAATATATACTACACGCGTAAGCATTTGGTAAAATTTGAAGCTTCTAGCTGTTAAAATGGGGGAGAAATTGCGCAAAGTTTCTTATCTGAACAATCGGTTGTAGGAGATTATATATACCACCGGTCTCTACGATTTTTTCAGACAACAATATATGCTATACACGTAAACATTTGGTGAAATTTGAACATATCTAAACGATTTTTAAGATAAATATAAAATAAAAAATAGGTAGGTACTTTGTGTCAGGATGCAAAGCTTGACGTTTTTTGTGGTCTGCATGTAAAAACTATGACTACGAATCACGTATTTCAAAAATATATGAAGCAAGCGTAACTATTTGATGAAATTTGATGAATTTTGAAGCTTATATCCGTAAAAAAGGGGCAAAAATGACAGTTTATATGAAGTATATAATATATATACCACCGATCTCTATGATTTTTTCAGACAACAATATATGCTATATACGTAAGCAATTGGTGAAATTTGAAGCTTATAGCTGTTAAAACGGGGCAGAAATTGCCCAAAGTTTCTTATCTGAACAATCGGTTGTATGAGATATATACTATGTATACCACCGATCTCAATGATTTTTTCAGACATCAATATATGCTATACACGTAAGCATTTGGTGAAATTTGAAGCTTCTAGCTGTTAAAATGGGACCGAAATCGCAAAAAAAAAAAATATATATACTATATATATATATACTATATATATATATACTATATATATATATACCTATAGTTTATAAGGGGCAGTTTATATGTGTTTTATAATATATACACCACCGATCTCTATGATTTTTTCAGACAACAATATATGCATATACGTAAGAATTTGATGAAATTTGAAGCTTCTAGCTGTTAAAATGGGGCAGAAATTGCGCAAACTTTCTTATCTGAACAATCGGTTGTATGAGATATATACTATATATACCACCGATTTCCATTATTTTTTCAGACAACAATATTTGCTATAAACGTAAGCATTTGGTGAAGTTTGAAGCTTCTAGCTATTAAAATGGTGCTGAAATTGCAAAAAAAAAAATATATATAGTATAAATACATATTATATATATCACCGATCTCTATGATTTTTTCACACAACTACGTAAGCAATGGGTGAAATTTGAAGCTTATAGCTGTTAAAATAGGGTAGAAATTGCAAAAAGTTTCTTATGTTGTTGTTGTTGTTGTAGCAATGCTCGCCCCACCTAATAGCCGCGACCGATCACAAATTGTCATCAATATCCTCTAACGGGAGTCCAAGGAAACTTGCCGTTTCAACAGGGGTGGACCATAAGGAAAGGGGTGTTAGAGGCGTTGGTTCCACATTACAATTAAAGAGGTGGTTGGTGTCATGTGGGGACACATTGCAAGCAGGGCATACATTTTGTATGTCGGGGTTGATTCTGGATAGGTAAGAGTTTAACCTGTTACAGTATCCAGAACGAAGTTGAGCAAGAGTGACACGCGTTTCCCTGGGGAGTATGCGTTCCTCTTCTGCGAGTTCTGGATATTTTTCTTCAAGTACTGGATTCACCGGGCAATTCCCGACATAAAGGTCCGACGCCTGTCTGTGGAGTTCACCAAGGACCTGCTTGTGTTTTTCCGCTTCAAACGGCTGGGTTCTCAGGTGCCGTATTTCCTCAAAATGCTTACGGAGATGACTCCTTAGGCCCCTAGGCGGTGCTGGTTCGTCAATCAGATGTCTGTTGGGATGCCCAGGTTTCTGGGTATTCAACAGAAACTGTTTGGTCAGCATCTCATTTCTCTCCCTGATGGGGAGTATTCTCGCCTCATTATGCAGATGGTGTTCTGGGGACATAAGAAGACAGCCCGTGGCGATTCTGAGAGCAGTATTTTGGCAGGCCTGTAGTTTCTTCCAGTGGGTGGCTTTTAGGCTTGGCGACCATATGGGTGACGCGTAGCACGTAATCGGCTGGCTAATTGCTTTGTATGTGGTCAAGAGCGTTTCTTTATCTTTTCCCCAGGTACTGCCAGCAAGGGATTTGAGGATTTTATTACGGCTCTGAATTCTCGGAACAATTGCCGTTGCGTGCGCACCAAAATGTAGATCCTGATCAAACGTCACACCCAAGATTTTGGGGTGTAGGACAGTCGGTAGCGTAGTGCCATCGACGTGGATGTTCCATATGGTCGACATTTGGGGCGTCCATGTTGTAAACAAGGTCGCGGAAGATTTAGTCGGTGACAATGCCAGGTTTCGCGAGGCGAAAAAACTGGAGAGATCAGGGAGATAGCCGTTTATTTTATTGCATAGCTCATCGATCTTTGGGCCTGGGCCTGTGGCCATTATTGTGCAGTCATCGGCGTAGGAAACGATTGTGACTCCTTCCGGTGGTGAAGGTAGCTTAGATATGTAGAAATTAAACAAAAGCGGGGATAGGACACCACCCTGTGGCACCCCTTGTTTAATTCTCCTTTGTTTTGATGTTTCGTTTCTGAATTGCACCGATGCCTGCCGACCACCCAGATAATTTGCGGTCCACCTTTTAAGACATGGGGGAAGGGTGGACCCTTCCAGGTCTTGCAGTAACGAGCCATGGTTGACCGTATCAAAAGCTTTTGATAGGTCTAACGCTACGAGTACTGTTCTGTGGTGGGGATATTGATTCAAACCGCAATTTATCTGGGTGCTAATGACATTTAGCGCGGAGGTAGCTATGGAGTTTTCTGAAGCCATGCTGATGAGGGGCTAGCTGCAAATGTGCTTGGAAATAAGGGAGCAAAATGGCTTCAAGCGTCTTTGCCACTGGCGATAGGAGAGATATCGGACGATATGACTCACCTACGTTAGCTGGTTTCCCAGGCTTTAGTAGCGGGACCACCTTGGCCATTTTCCATTTCTCGGGTATGACAAAGGTGGAAAGAGACAGGCTGAAGACATGCGCTAAATATTTGAAACCCTCTTTCCCTAGGTTTTTAAGCATCGGCATGGCTATGCCGTCTGGGCCCACTGCTTTGGATGGTTTAGCGCGACCAATGGCGTCCTCAACCTCTCTAGCGGTGATGGTAATTGGTGACGCGCTGAGTTTGTGTTTTTGTGCGTGTCTATTGGCTCTCCGTCTATCTTTGTCGACCGTAGGATGCATTATATATTGTCGGCAGAAAGCGCTCGCGCACTTTTTCGCATCCGACAACACCTTATCGCCAAAGGCGATGGAAACTTTGTCTTTGTGCTTAGTCGGATTCGATAGGGACTTTACGGTGGACCAAAGTTTACCTACACCGGTAGAGAGGTTACAACCTCTTAGGTGCTCTTCCCATTTCGCCCGCTTGTGTTCGTCCACAAGCAATCTGATGCGTTGGTTTATATCCCTTATTTGGGGGTCGCCTGGATCAAGCTGTCTTATAAGGTCGCGTTCCCTCGCTAAGCTCGCGGCCTCCGCCGGGAAGTGGGCCGGATTTCGGGAATTCTCCCGGCGGGAATGAAATGTGCCGAGGCGGATTCAATGACCTTACGGAAGGCACGCTCCCCTTGGCGGGCATCAGTCGGGATAGGGAGGGCAGCAAAGCTGCTGTCTGTTGCAGATTTATATTCTTCCCACTTTCTTTTTTGAAGTTTATGAAAGTGCGTTTTTCGGTGACGATGAAGTCGGCGGTACGCTCGAACGAAATAAGTATGAGCAGGTGGTCGGATGCCAATGTTACCATCGGCTGCCAGTTGACGCAGTTTACGAGTTCTGCGCTTACGATTGAGATATCTGGCGAGCTATGACAGCTTCCTACTATACGTGTGGGGGCGTCTCCGTTTATTGTGCAGAACGTCGTTTCGTCTATTTGATCCGCCAACATCTCACCCCTACTGTCCGCCCGCAAGTTTGAATGCCATAGTTTCTTATCTGGACAATCGGTTGTATTAGATATATGCTATATATACCACCGGTCTCTATGATTTTTTCAGACAACACGTAAGCATTTGGTGAAATTTGAACATATCTAAACGATTTTTAAGATAAATATAAAATAAACAAGTAAGGAAGGCAAAGTTCGGGTGTAACCGAACATTACATACTCAGCTGAGAGCTTTGGACCAAAATCAGGGAAAATCACCATGTAGGAAAATGAACCTAGGGTAACCATGGAATGTGTTTGTATGACATTGGTATAAAATGGAAGGCATTAAAGAGTATTTTAAAAGGGAGTGGGCCATAGTTCTATAGGTGGACGCCATTTCGGGATATCGCGATAAAGGTGGAACAGGGGTGACTCTATAATGTGCTTTTACGATATGGGAATCAAATAAAAGGCATTAGTGAGTATTTTAAAAGGTAGTGGGCCTTAGTTGTATAGGTCGACGCCTTTTCGAGAAATCTCCATAAATGTGGACCAGGGGTGACTCTATAATTTGTTTATACGATATGGGTATCAAATGAAAGGCGTAAATGAGTATTTTTGAAGGGAGTGGGCCTTAGTTCTATAGGTGGACGCCTTTTCGAGATATCGCCATAAAGGTGGACTAGGGGTGACTCTAGAATGTGTTTGTACGATATGGGTATCAAACGAAAGGTGTTAATGAGTACGTAAACACATGGTAACCTTCTGTTCCTACTTTATTGTACCATTATTCTCAACTCAAATTGCATTGTCTATTATGTTCATTCTCCTTATGTATAAGTTCTATGTATATTGTAATATTGGTCTAGTTGAATAAATGTTGTTTAACCGAACGGTCGTTTTCTACATTGCGTTCTTATTCGTATATATTTACAAAGGTTATGGGCCCAGGACTTAAATAATATTACACGTGTTTCGGTAAATTGTTAAACATTTTTTTATTTAAATCGCTTGTCTCAAAATCGATATTACAAAAGAGTAGTACATTCGCGCAAATCGAAAAATTAAATGGCGATAATTACGCGTATTGGTGGTTTAGCATGAAAAGTCTGCTAATAACGCAGGATTATTGGGAAGCTGTGGATAAGACATGCCCTTCAACAGCATCGGCTGAAGTTAAGGCGGCATGGTTAAAAAGTAACCAAGAAGCGTTGGCGATGATAACTTTGTGTGTCAAAGCATCGGAACTTATCCACATCAAAAATTGCGCAACAGCAAAGGGTGCTTGGTTGAAATTGAGGGACCTATACAAGGCAAGTGGGCCTTCGCGTAAAGTAAATGTATTCAAAAAACTAATGCGATATCGATTTAAACGTGGTGAAAAATGTTCCGACCAAATAAATGAGTTTTGCACTCTAGCGGATGATTTAAAAGACATTGGAGTAGAGGTGCCAGAAGATTTGAACACCATTCTTTTTCCCTGTAGTCTGCCGAATGATATGGACAGTTTTATTGTTGCCATGGAAAGCAGAGACACGCTACCAAAGCTAGAACCTTTGAAGGTGAAAATACTTGAGGAAGAACAGCGCCGCGAGGAGCGGAAAGAAATAAAGGGTGAAAGTGTATTTGCAGCGAAGGCAAAGCAGGTCGAACATGGCGGAAAACATAATTTTAATTCGGTCCAAAGCGAAAAAGAGATATGTCAGCGAAGAGAAATCTGATGTGTTATGCATGTGGTAAGAGAGGCCACATTCGGGCGGACTGCAAATCACACCAGCATTGCTAAGCCTTTCAGATCGGTATTGCTTAGATCAGAATACATGGTTACTAGATAGCGGCGCATCGTCGCATATGTGTCGAGATGAGAGTATTTTCTCTTCGATGACGAGATGTACATAGAAAGTGGTTCTGGCATCGGGCGAAGGTGTAAACGCAGTTGGCATTGGTAATGTGATTATTAAATCACATAACTGTAATATCACTCTGTGTGATGTGTTGTATGTGCCGAGCTTGCATTCTAATTTTTTATCAGTGAGTAAAATAATTAGCAATGGTCATACGGTACAGTTCTTTAAAAATGCAGCAGATGTAAAAACGAACAATAAATTACTTTTCTCTGCTAAAATGGTTGATGGAATATTTTATGCGAATTTTCTCTTAAAAGAGAGTAACAAACTTTTGAGTACAAGTGTAGAAAAGAACAACAATATAAATTTATGGCATCGCAGGTACGAACTCTTGAACGTCGGAGATTTGTGCAAATTAGCAAATCATAACATGGTGCGAAGATTGAGCATACAAAAAGCAAATAATTTGAATTGTATGACTTGTGCGGTTTGTAAAAATAGTACCAAACCTTTTAGACACTATAATAGTGTACATAGTAAATCAGTTCTTGAAGTCGTGCATAGTGACCTTTTTGGTTCAATGCGGATTTGCTCTCAAGGTGGCTCCAAATACTTCATCACTTTTATCGATGATTATTCGAGATATACAGAAACTAAATTTTTGCGGCAAAAATCACAAGCGTTTTCAGCTTTCGTAGATTTTATGACACGAGTAGAGAAGCAAACGGGTAAGAAATTAAAATATCTGACGACCGATAATGGACTGGAAGCTGTTGCTTTAGGTAAGCAACGCAGTAAATCAAAATTTGAGCTAAAAGGAGGCAAACTAATATTTGTTGGGTACGTTGATAATGTAACGGGCTACAGGTTGTACAATAAAACAAAAAAACTATAGAAATTTCGCGTGATGTTACTTTCTTTGAAAATTCTTTTGGAGAACTTCATGCTGAAGAGCGGTCACGCGAAGATGAATGCAAATTTTATTCATACGAAATCCCTAACACATGTGTAGGCAGCGACTATACAAACAATGATTTTAGACGAGAGAACCAACAGAAAAGCACGGCTGTAGGCAATAAAGCAGCGAATGATGCCGCAGCGGATGCTAATGGCAACGAACCAAACGCAAGCAATACAAACACAGGTGGCAATAGGTGTGATACAAATGATGGCGAAGGCGGAGAGCTCGAATACTCTTCTGACGAAGCGGTGGAAGTTGTTGCTGGTAAGCGAAGAAGAGGTAGACCTCAGTTAATGCGAACGGGAAAGCCTGGAAAACCGAGTAAAAATTATATAATCGAGAAGCCAACTGAGTGGTTAAGCAGCATTTGCGAGAATCCCATATCGGTAACTGATGCTTTGCAGTCAGATAATGCAAATGAGTGGCGCACAGCGATGAATACAGAAATCAACACACTTATTAGAAATCAAACCTGGGAACTAGTTGATCGTCCGCATAGCAAAAACATCATCGGCTGTAAATGGGTTTTTACAATAAAGTTCAATGCTGATGGAACTACGGAAAAGCGCAAAGCACGCTTGGTCGCTCAAGATTGTGGTCAAAGGCAAAATGAAGATTTTTTTGATATTTACGCACCGGTAGCGAGACACTCTACAATTCGATTAATTTTGGCGCTAGCAGTTCAACAAAAATTATTTGTTAATCATATTGACATCGTGGCAGCATACCTTAATGGAGATCTGTTGGAGGATGTTTTTATGCGGCAGCCGGAAATGTTCGTGGACGAAAAGTATCCACACAAAGTATGTAAGCTGAAAAAATCATTGTACGGGTTGAACCAGGCTGGCAGAGATTGGAATAGCAAAATAAATTCCATTCTAACAGGCATTGGTTTTACTCTTTGTCAAACCGATACCTGTGTATACATAATGAGAAGTAAATACGAAATAAACATTATTACACTTTATGTTGACGACATATTACTGGCGTGTTCATCTAAGTTAACGATGTGCGAAATAGTAAACAAATTAGTCGCACAGGTGGAAGCAGTTTACAGAGGTCCATTGAAGTTTTATTTAGGCATGGATGTAGAGCGAGGGTTTGCGCGAGGAAATCACCATTCATCAAAATCGATATACGCATGAGTTATTACAACGTTGGAATATGAGCGAATGCAACCCAGCCTTAACGCCATTCGCCAGTGGTACCATTTTGGAAAAATGTGAGGGAAATGACTGTGAATTAATTGATGTTAAAAGCTATCAGTCGCTGATTGGAGGCCTAACTTACTTGGCGGTTATATCACGGCCTGAAATAGCACATACCGTATCGAAGTTGGCACAATTTAACGCGCATCCTCACAAAGAGCACTTAATTGCTGCTAAACATGTTTTGCGATACCTCAGGTCAAACAAAAAGGGTATGTTGACTTACTTATCTACTAAAGAAAGTTTGCTGTGTTTTACAGATGCGTACTGGGGATTTGAGAAGACAGATCTTAAGTCGTATAGCGGCTTTGTTGTATTTTTTGCATATGCTCCTATCGCCTGGGAATCCAAGAAGCAAAATGTTGTTTCCATGAGTTCCATGGAAGCAGGATATATAGCTATCTGTCAAGGCGCTAAAGAGATTTCGTTTCACCGAAGTTTGTTTAAGGAAATGAGCTTTGACACCAATGTTAACGGTTCTACTAAAATTTTTTGCGACAATCAGGGTGCACAATTTTTAGTAAAAAATCCTATTGCGCATAAACGCAGTAAAGACATAGATATCAGATTTCATTACATACGTGAAAAATATATTAGCAACGAGATAGACATCGAATATAAACCGTCCTCGGAAAATGTTGAAGATATATTTACAAAACGTCTAACTAAAGATAAACATAATAAATATTGTAAAGGATTAAAGCTTAAATTTTGTGAGAAAGCTACTTAATTGACATATTGTAAAAATTTAAAATTTTTTGTAGGTATCTACATGTTCTTAACATATAGCATTTGGGTTGTGGCAGAGTTTGTAGACACATGGTAACCTTCTGTTCCTACTTTATTGTACCATTATTCTCAACCCAAATTGCATTCTCTATTATATTCATTCTCCTTATGTATAAGTTCTATGTATATTGTAATATTGGTCTAGTTGAATAAATGTTGTTTAACCGAACGGTCGTGTTCTACATTGCGTTCTTATTCGTATATGCTTACAGAGTATTTTAAATGGGAGTGGGCCTTAGTTCTATAGGTGGACGCCTTTTCGAGATATCGCCATAAAGATGGAACAGGGGTGATTCTAGAATGTGTTTGTACAATATGGGTATCAAATTAAAGGTATTAATGAGGTTTTTAAAAGGGAGTGACCCTTAGTTGTACATGTGAAGGCGTTTCCGAGATATCCACCAAAATGTGGACCAGGGTGACCCAGAACATCATCTGTCGGGTACCGCTAATTTATTTACATATATATGTAATACCACGAACAGTATTCCTGCCAAGATTCCAAGGGATTTTGATTTCGCCCTGCAGAACTTTTTCATTTTATTCTACTTAATATGGGAGGTGTCACACCCATTTTACAAAGTTTTTTCTAAAGTTATATTTTGCTCCAATAAACCAATCGAATTACAATGTTTCATCCCTTTTTTATATTCGGTATAGAATTATGGCATTTTTTTAATTTTTCGTAATTTTCGATATCGAGAAAATGGGCGTGGTCGTAGTCGCATTTCGGCCTTTTTTATGCCAAGATAAAGTGAGTTCAGATAAGTACGTGAACAAAGTTTTGTAAAGATATATCGATTTTTGCTCAAGTTATCGTGTTAAGGGCCGAGAGGAAGGACAGACGGCCGACTGTGTATAAAAACTGGGCGTGGCTTCAACCGATTTCGCCCATTTTCACAGGAAACAATTATCGTTATAGAGTCTATGCTCCTACCAAATTTCACAAGGATTGGTTAATTTTTGTTCGACTTATGGCATTAAAAGTATTCTAGACAAATTAAATGAAAAAGGGCGGAGCCACGCCCATTTTGAAATTTTCTTTTATTTTTGTATTTTTTTGCACCATATAATTGCTGGAGTTGAATGTTGACATAATTTACTTATATGCTGTAAAGATAATCAATTTTTTGTTAAAATTTGACTTTTAAAATTTTTTTTTTTTAGCACATATATAGTAATAGTGGTAACGTTCCTGCAAATTTCATCATGTTATCTTCAACCACTGCCAAATTACGGCTTGCAAAACTTTCAAATTACCTTCTTTCACTATTTTTGGACAATGGGCGTGGCACCGCCAACTTTTGAGAGAAGGTAATTTGAAAGTTTTGCAAGCCGTAATTTGGCAGTTTTCTATTCTACGTCATAAGGTCAACCCACCTACCAAGTTTCATCGCCCTATCCGTCTTTGGTAATGAATTATCGCACTTTTTGGATTTTTCGAAATTTTCGATATCAAAAAAGTGGGCGTAGTCCCATTTCGTTCATTTTAAATAGCGATCTGAGATGAGTGCCCTGGAACCTACATACCAAATTTAATCAAGATACCTCAAAATTTAATCAAGTTATTGTGTTTACGGACGGACGGACGGACATGGCTAAATAAATTTCTTTTTTCGCCCAGATCGTTTTGATATAGTCTATATCTATCTCGATTAGTTTATGCCGTTACGGATTGCCGTTATGCGAACAAAGTTAATATACTCTGTGAGCTCTGCTCAGCTGAGCATAAAAATAGGTAGGTACTTTTTGTGAGGATGCAAAGTTTCTCGTTTTTTGTGGTCTGCATGTAAAAACTATGACTACGAATCACGTATTTCAACAATATATGACGTAAACGTGGCGGCCACCGTGGTGTGATGGTAGCGTGCTCCGCCTATCACACCGTATGCCCTGGGTTCAACTCCCGGGCAAAGCAACATCAAAATTTTAGAAATAAGGTTTTTCAATTAGAAGAAAATTTTTCTAAGCGGGGTCGCCCCTCGGCAGTGTTTGGCAAGCGCTCCGGGTGTATTTCTGCTATGAAAAGCTCTCAGTGAAAACTCATCTGCCTTGCAGAGGCCGTTCGGAGTCGGCATAAAACATGTAGGTCCCGTCTGGCCAATTTGTAGGGAAAATCAAGAGGAGCACGACGCAAATTGGAAGAGACGCTCGGCCTTAGATCTCTTCGGAGGTTATCGCGCCTTACATTTATTTATTTTTTTTCATGACGTAAACGTAACTTTTTGATGAAATTTGATGAATTTTGAAGCTTTTAGCCGTAAAAAAGGGGCAAAAATGACAGTTTATATGGGGTATATAATATATATACCACCGATCTCTATGCTTTTTTCAGACAACAATATATGTTATATACGTAAGATTTTGGTGAAATTTGAAGCTTTTAGCTGTTAAAATGTGGCAGAAATTGCGCTAAGTTTCTTATCTGAACAATCGGTTGTATGAGATATAACTATGTATACCACCGATCTCTACGATTTTTTTCAGATAACAATATATGCTATACACGTAAGTTTTTGGTGAAATTTGAAGCTTCTAGCTGTTAAAATGGGGCTAAAATTGCAAAAAAAAAAGTATATGTAAGTAAAGGACTGAAAGGCCTTGAACAATAAAAAAATTAAAGGGCCAACTTGCCTTGCAATGAAACACAGAAAAGTTAGATTTACAGTAATTTATTGAAATAGAAAAAGCTGGTTAGTAGTCCACGATGCAACTGCCAGTTTGATGCGCGCTGCTTCCTTTTATGGACTTGTTGCTCTTCTGCCTTGGGGTGCGCAGTATTTGGTACGCTGGCTTAGGCCCTAGCTTCTCACGGTTGACATGCACTGAGGGCATGTGCAAGTATTTCACTATCGTGTGAAACATAATTTGCTGACGCTGCTGTCTGGTCCTGTTGGTATGATTCTTATTGATGTGCAAGTATTTCACAATCGTGTGAAACATAATTTGCTGACGCTACTGTCTGGCCCTGCTGGTATGATTTTTATTGCGTAACCATTATTACGTGGTACTAATCAAGAACTTGGTTTCCCACAGGTGTATATGGTGAAATATCATTGGCCTTGAATTAGGGTGTTGGATTGCAAAATGATATGACTGCAATTATGCTGATACAGCGGTACGTGTACAGGTAGTGTGTGGGAATGGAATGTGTTGGGTGCCGCAGCGTATTAACTCCTCCCCTCTAAATATCTGCGTCCCGCAGATTAGATGGCGGAGGGGGTTTCTCGATCCTTCGACTAAGTCGGTTCTTGATTTTTATTTCGGGTAATCCTTGCTGTGAGTTTCCTCCAGATAAACCAAATTAGTATCATAAGTAGTAGTGGTCCTGATCCCTCGGATAGCATGAACTAATTCGTCTCAGACTTAAGGCGCTTCAATATTTTCAAGTTGTCTATTGCCATTCCATGTACCAGATCGAGGTTTAAAGCCATGGTGTGGTTCGTGTCACTAGTTAGGATTGTTGGGAGCACCTGAACTCCTGAAGTGGTAATGCTTGAATATGTCTGGTTGTTGATCACTACCGTCTCATTGTCTACCTGTAGAATATAGGATCCATTAAGATTAGCAGTGGTTTTACCTGTACTTATGGTGCCAACGAAATTGTACAGGAAAATTGTATCCTCTTTGATTATTTCGATGGTGGATGCGTTGCTTGTTAAGTAAGGGCAACTTGTTTCTCCGCCCTTGAGGAGGCGCGCCAAACAACCGGCCTCCGGTAACAATTCCAAGGATTTCCTTTCGCATACCATTGCAGAGGATAGGTGCAAACAATCTCCCTTTATGCCATACGTCTCCCGTTTGCTTGTAAGGATAGTTTTGTAGGCCAATACTATCCGATGGCCCCTCCGAATATTAGCTCGTGTGATAAGATGGTTGAATCTTTCTTCTGTGACTTTAGGCAGAGATAAAACATACAAAAATAGCGTGTTATTAGTGTAGATCGAGGGTTTACTATACTCGATGGCTTCGATGGCATTACTGTATGGAAGGACGTCGATCTCGCCAACAAGCTGGTCAACTTCTTCCTTGCTTAAAAGATTGCTGTTGACGATGCCAGCCTTGGCCATTTGGCAGGCGCGTATCAGCTCGTTTATATCTTCCTTCAGAGTGGTTATTTTGCTTTGGCCATTTCGAGCTTCTCCCTGGTTCTCCGCTCAGCGACGTCATTTATGAGCGTCACAATGGTGTTTAGATTCTGCAATAATTCGTTAGTTTTCTTGAAGATTGCGTTATTTTCCTTGTATTGTCTGTTATTATTTTGATTAAGGGAGTTCTCGTTGCTGAGGACCTTATCCCAGTCAGTGGAATCTGGTAATCCAGCGACCCATTTCCATGGAGACCCTATCCAATTAATGGATCGCTTCGATCTCGCAAAGTTGTGCCCTCTTAGCTCCTTTAAGTGCATGTGAATTCTATTTAGTTGGAACGCTCCAGTTGAGCCGATGCCAAGTCATAGCGCTGCAGATCTATTATGTGAATGAGCTTAAAGTGTCCATCGATGATCCAACCGTACCCATCTCGTATAGAATCCAATGGTGAATCTATTTTAAATATGTCATAAGAGTGCGCGGTTGCGCAGAGGCAGATACTATGGATTAGAGTAATGTTAGTAAAAATTGTATCACCTTAGTGTCTATTTTGCTAAGCTAGTCTATGAAATTTCAAACAGTCATTCATTTATACAATGAATATATTAGTTGCAAATTTCTAATTCGATTAGTGTTATTGGTTATGGAAAAATTTGGAATTGTTAATTTGTTAGTAAATTTCATGCAAAAGAATTTTTTTCTTTTTCTTTTTTTGTTTTTTTTTGAGAGAGAGAATCTCCATTTACTTTTTTTATATTTTTTCTTTATTTTTTTTTTTCTTTTTAGTATTTTATTTTGGCGTTTCTTTTTACGCATGTTTGCCGCCTTTTTCGCAGCCTTTACTTGCATTTATTTTGCAATTTATATTTTGTGACGCATATTTTTTTATTTACATTGGAATATAGGTGTTAACTTGACTATGGAAGGTCCGCGTTGATCCCTTTTATTCGTAAGCGTTTACAATTGCAAACGACCTACTCATGGCACGGATGACTTCACGCAAGTAAGCAGAAGATCATTTTGGGGGAGTTGAGCCGCTCCGAATCCGTTATCCCACACCAGTGAGAAAAAGGGAATTGAACCACTATAACTTCAACGGCTATAGGCGCGTTAACGCTCGCATCCGGACCTCGGGATTCAAATAATTTTAAGCTTCTCATTAACCTCTTGACCAATGTTATCTTATACGTTCTTCACATCCACTTTGTGGAATTTTTTCCACTTTCTGTGGTAATGGTAACATTTCTGTTTTCAGCAACGGCTTCTTTTTTATAGAGTGCCTTTTGTTTCCCTTTTATTTGTTTGTTGGCGATGAATAGTTCATCACCACTGTTAAAGTTCCGAGGGGGCGAGCAGGTTATATTTTTCCTTGCATTTCTACTCTCTTGTTCGTGGAATAAGAGAGCCTTGATATTTGCGTGCGTTCGGTCCCTAAAGTCTCTTAGGCCTTGATAGTTTATTCTAGCCGTTCTGTTAAAGAATACATCCACCGGTTTTCTTTTTGTTATATAGTGGATAGTATTGTTGTATCTCTCTACAACAATCGCCACCCTCTCCTTGGGAGTCATTCTGGGAAGGTCCTTAGACAAGCATCGATAAATTTCTATCAAGGTTGAATGTAGCCTTTCCACCTAACCATTGGTCTCGCTCCGTTGTGTAGGCGTCTGGTAGATTTCAATCCCGAGAGACCTAATGTAATTGAGAACGAGTGGTGTTAGCAATCCCCTCTCGTTGTCCATGACCAAGGTTTTTGGCACGGAAAAATAATGTAAAACATCGGTAAGTTTCTTTCGGATATAAATGGACGACTTATTCTTGATAGGCAACAGTTTGCCAAATTTCGAAAATTTGTCTATACAACTAAGGAACTATTGTTTTTCGATTTCAAAAATATCCATGTGGATGATCTCACATGGGTGGATGGGAACCGGTGTCGGTTGGAGATGAGGCTTAGCCGGGTGCCTGTCATATTTGTTAAGCTTGCAGACTTCGCAATGCTTAACGTAATCTCTAATTTGTTTTGACATACCTGGGAAGTAGTATTTTTCTAAAACCTGTTCCCGATTTCTTTCGGGTTCCTGTGTGCTCTGCGATGCTCTTCCTGGATTATATTGAAAATTCTGTCAGGGATAGTTACATCTTCCACTAGGCGCTGAGTTATCCTGATTTTATACCTGCGGAAATTATCCGTATACACGTTTTGCAACAGTTGGATGAATTCCTCAGGGATTTTTATGCCATTTATGACATTAGGATTAAGGCATTCCTTAAGAATTGGAATGAGGTTCGATCTATCGCTGTTTGGTAAAGAAATAAAATATCTGCGGTAACCGTGATGCGGTTTCCCATGACATCGAGATTCTTGACCTACCCTAAATATTTACTGATTCCTAAAGACGTTTATGCGTACCTCTACATACGGTACCAGATCGGAATTATCTTGTTCAGCGGAGTGCATCGTTCTTTCCGATGCAGCATCTCCATCATTGTTTCCAATTTCGCTTCCTGACGGTTCAGCCACCACAGAATCCGTTAAAGCGTTTACTTCGGTCTTTAGACGTGAAAGAGCATCGGCAACCACATTAGCCTTCCCTGGCTTATAAATTATTATACTTCTCGATTCGTGCCTTCCACCTTTTTAATTTCGCATTATAATTACGGCAGCTTAAGAATAAGGTTAAAGGTTGATGATCAGTATATATCCTTATCTTTTTGGCACCGTACAAATACGATCGCAAATTGTCTTATGCTCGTACAATAGCCAACATCTCCTTTTCGTTGGTGGCGTAGTTTTCTTCAGTCTGGTTTAGGTAACGAGAAATATATGCAATTGGTTTATCCGTACCTATATCCCCCTGTGATAGAACTGCACCAATTGCGTAGTTCGATGCGTCAGTTGTTAGGTTAAAAGGCTTGCCAAAATCAGGAAATGACAGAACATCGGCGGAGGTCAGCACACGCTTCAGGTCAGTAAAAGTTTGCAAAGCAGCGCTGTCAAGTTGTATTGTTACCTTCCTCGATGCACTGGCCTTTATTTGTGCATTCTGCACACGCGTTAGGTTTGTTAATGGCTTAGCTATTTTGGCATAGTCCCGAATGAACTTCCCATAGTAGGAGGTCATTCCCAAAAACTTTTTAGATCCTTCAAATTGCATGGTGGCAAAATTAAGTTCATGGCCTCCACCTCTCACTTTAATTGAAAAAATACCATTTCGACATTCTTCAAAAGATTATCAACATCTTTACCAAACACAATAATATCGTTTATGTAAACATAGCAGATTTTGCCGATATATTGTTTCACTACGTCGTCGATGATGCGTTGAAAAATGGCCGGTGCGTTTTTAAGGCCGAAAGGTAATCTCAAAAGCTCATACTCTCCGTTCATCGTTGAGAAAGCAGTTTTTGGTATGTCGGATTCCTTCATAGGGATTTGATGGATCCCAGAAGTCAAATCAATAGTTGTGAAGTAGCGAGAGTTGCCAAGACTACACAAGGTGGCGCTTATATCCGGAATAGGGTAGGTGTCAAGGATCGTTACAGCGTTAAGCCTTTTGTAATCTATCACCATTCGGTACTGTTTCTCCCCATTGGGCTTAGGTTTCTTAGGAACCACCCAAATAGGAGAGTTATATGGGCTCTTGGATGGTCGGATAACTCCTTCTTCTAACAACTCGTACACTTGTCGGTTGACCTCTTCCCTCATACAAGAAGGATAGGGATAGCTTTTGCTATAAATGGGTTCGGGGGTTGTTGTCTTAATTTCAGCTCGTACGCAAGTGTCAACTAATTCCGTCGCGTTAAGGGGTAAGAAAAGATCGCCAAATTTATCAATAAGGTTACACAATTTTCCTTCTGTCTGAGGATGGAGATCTTTAGATAACGTATAATTCACTTGCGTAGATGTGCGAGCTTTCAATGGAATTTTGTATTTGTTTACTTTCAGGATGTTCGATTCCCTATCAACTATAGCGCCTATATCCCTAAGTGTGTCGTCTCCTATGATACCGTCAAATGACGTCAATCCTGGGAGCACAAAGAATGTTGTCTCAGAGTCATTACTTATGTCTTTAAATAGTTTTAAATTAATTTTTTCTTTTATGAGAATATTTCCGCCAGCTGATTTTACGGAGAAAGGCTTTTCGACCAGATTACCTTGCTTTACGACCGTTCGGCTGATTTAATTTTTATTGGCACCGATGTCGATGAGAAAATCTAGGATGCGGCCGTCAGGGAGTACGTACTCTATGTAAGGTACGCTAAATGGCCGTCGGATAAAAAATTCTCCTCCTGTGCATCTTGTGCCTTCTGTAGGTAGTTATTCACTTCGTCGTTGGTGCTTTCTGTTTCTATGTTGAACAGCCTCTTCTGTTTCCGCGGAAGGTTGTCTGACTTTGCACCTCGTTTAAAAGGATTCGGTTTGTTCATATAATTTACCTTACGGGACTGGGTAGATTCGTCTACGTCCATTTTCTCGATGGGTGGCTGAGAGGTTGTTGGAGGATCTCGTTATGGTACGGTGTATCCACCTCGTTTTTCAAAGGGATATCGACGCTCCTGGGGACGATATGTCGTCCTAGGTGGTAGCGTAGGAGCCTTGTTGCCCTCTAGGCCATGCATGCGTTCTGGCATGGTGTTCATTGGTGCGATGATGCGATTATTGAATCGCGTAGTATGCACGGTGTAAGTTTGTATTTTGTAATTCGAGGCACCTTGAATATACCTCGGGTAGAGTCTTTGGACGCTGAACCAGGAGCATCTTTGTGAGATCCCCATTCAATACGCGGATGAACACATCCCGCGCGCGATTCCTGTATTTCTCAGTTTTAAGTTTATTAATTATTAGAGCAAATTGGTGATTCACGGCTTCGAAGAAGTCATCAATCCGTGAATCCTTTTGAGAGAGTTAGTGGAGTTGGTACTCCAAGGTGCAGATGTCACGTTTGTCCGCATAATGGAGTGATAGACATTCTTTCATGGCGGCCCAGTCAGTGTCAAAAATACTATAGGAAACGAGGGCAGTATCGGCGGGGCCTGGTATCTTTTGGCGAACGTGTATTAAAATTGCCCGATAGATGGGCTTATTCTTCACTGGCTCGAAATCCTTAAGAATGCTTTTGACAGCGTGCACCCATGACACAAACAACGTTGGATTACCATTAAAAATTTGTAACTCTTTTACGGAGTCTGGAAACCTCGAGATATCCGATATCGATATCGATAATTCCGCCTCAGTTGCTGAAGCTCGGGGTTGAACTGGAGCTTCTACCGTTTCTGGCACCGGGGTAGCAGCTTCTATCGAAGCGATTCTGCTTTGGAGTGTGTCCAAGCACGATACACGCCTCTCCAGACCATTTATTTGGTCCATAAGTGCATTCACGGCACCTGTCAAATTTGTAACTGTAACCTGGAGTGAATCCATCCTGGAAGACGAAAGAGAATAAATATGGAAACAGCAAGAAGTATTCCTCACGTAACCAGGATTAGCATTTAATTGTTCAGTCTAATTTATAGCCTTTATTTAGCTAATATTTTTCTTTCACTTATTGGATTTTAATTCCTGTTTTAAATATAGCTTTAATTTAGCTAATTTTTTCTTTCACTTATTGGCTTTTAATTCTTTTTTTAAATATAGCTTTAATTTAGCTAATTTTTTCACTTGATTATCCTTCACTCCAATTCACTTGACTACTGCTCCCAGCTCGGGCGCCAGTAAAGAAGGTCCTTGAACAATAAAAAACTTAAAGGGCCAACTTTCCCTGCAATGAAACACAGAAAAGTTAGATTTACAGTAATTTATTGAAATAGAACAAGCGTAGTAGTCCACGATGCAACTGCCACTTTGATGCGCGCTGCTTCCTTTTATAGACTTGTTGCTCTGCTGCCTTGGGGTGCGCAGTATTTGGTACGCTGGCTTAGGCCCTAGCTTCTCACGGTTGACATGCACTGAGGGCATGTGCACATATTTCACAATCGTGTGAAACATAATGACTGCAATTATGCTGATACAGCGGCACGTGTACAGGTAGAGTGTGGGAATGGAATGTGTTGGGTGCCGCAGCGTGTTAACTTATATATACTATATATACCATCATATACATATTATATACATCACCGATCTCTATGATTTTTTCGCACAACAATATATGCTATATACGTAAGCATTTGGTGAAATTTGAAGCTTCTAGCTGTTAAAATGGGGCAGAAATTGCGAAAAGTTTCTTATCTGAACAACCGGTTGTATGAGATATATACTATATATACCACCGATCTCTATGATTTTTTCAAACAACAATATATGCTATATACATACGTAAGCATTTGGTGAAATTTGAAGCTTCTAGCTGCTAAAATGGGGCTGAAATTGCGAAAATATATATACGTGTGGGTTCTACTCCATTTGGTAAATAAAACAACACCGGTTAACATGTAATATAATATTTTTAATTGACAATAACTTATTTAGTCGCGGTCAAATTGGTCAAGCGTCCGATTCTTAACTTAGTGGCTGAATTATTCTCTCATCCGTTCCACTTAGTATTTTTAGTTGTCATTGTTCAGGGTTGTATGTATTGGCAAGTATGTTAGGTGCGATCCTGTACTAGTACGTCTGTCAACTACGGGTTGTGCGGTTATCGATTCCCATATTCGGCCATTCTGCGCGTTCATTCGACCCGAATGAAGGGTCCCATTTCTTCATGAATTCCGCGACTGTAGTAGTTCGTCCAGGTCCCTCGTTATCTCCGAATTTCGCAACCTCATATCTGCCATGTTCAAGTTTTTTCAATATTTTATAAAGTCCGAGGTACTTCGGCTTCAATTTTAGACCAGAACCATACTGTGTACGTTTAATCGCTACCAGTTCCTTTACGTTGTACTCGCTTCAGCTTTGCGACGGGCGTTATACGTTCTTCGGTTTTCGTCCTGGATCGTAGCAATATTTTTTTTCGCTTCATGGCGGCTTTGCTCGCGATCCGAATTGATTTCTTCTATGGCAACATTTTCTAAGTATTCTTGAAGCTCTGGAATACCGTTTACGCGCATATCTAGCCAGAATTTTGAATGGTGATATTTTTGTACTGCGGGGCGGAGTGTTTTTAATCGTTTGCTGTACTCGACCTAAGTGCTTATACCAACTACCAGGACTCTCACTACAGAGTTTAGATACCATAGGAACTACGATTTTGTGCATGCGATCCACTTGGCAATTCCCTCTCGGTACGCCCTTAGCAATCATTAGATGCTGGATACTTTGGATTTCACAATATTCTTTGAAGAGATTCGATGTGAAAGCTGCGCCTCTGTCGGTGATGATACGCTTAGGGTTCCCAAACACTGCTGATTGTTTTCTAAGCCTGTCGACGGCCGCATCTGCACCTGTATTTTTAGTCGCGTAGAGCCAAACAAATTTAGAAAAAGCGTCCACGACTACCAATATGTAGTTGTACGTTTTGTTTGTCAGCTCAATGGGCCCGACGTGGTCTATGTGGTATGTACCTAAAGGGCGGTCTTCCTTTTTAATAGGTTTAGAAACCCTTCCTTTATCCCCATCTTACTATCCGTTACGATGCACTCGATACAACTTTCGACAACGCGTGCTGCTTTTGACTTTAGCTGTGGAATAAAAAATGATTTCTCAACTATTTCTTGAGTCTTTTTATTGGAAAAATGACCTTGCTTGTGTGTTGTTCGGATTGTCTCCTCTTCCATGAGCGATGGGACAGCAAACAACTCCCTGATGGGATCCATGTGTACCACGCCATGCTTCATATAAAAATCTTCGTACTCGTCCTTTTCAAGGATCTTACGCACAGCTCTTACCCAATCGTCCTTTTCTTGGGCTTGCTTTAACCGATGGTGCAATGCGTCTTCCATAAGCAAACAGGAAACTCTGCTCAAGGCGTCTACATGCCGCATCTTGGTGCCACTTCTGTGTTCGATTTCGTAGGCGAAATCTTGTAAGCACATTGCCCAACGAGAAACTCTCATTGGTGCGTCCCGTTTTCTCATCGTCATTGCAAAGGCATTGCAGTCCGTCATGATTTTGAACTTGATGTCCATCAAGTACACTCGCCATTTCTTTAGGGCTTCTACGATGGCTAGCGCTTCTAGCTTGTAAAAATGATAAGTTTCCTTGCTCGGTTTCGTCTTCCTGCTCATAAATTGGAGAGGGTGAAACCGTTGATCGTCCGGGTTTCTCTGCAAAAGCGCGGCACCATATCCATGCTTGGAAGCGTCTGTGTGCACCTCAGTCACAAATTTCGGGTCGTACAATGTTAGCACTGGTGCGTTAACTAGAGCGGCTGTGAGGGGAATGCTTAATGGCGTTCGTTTTTACCTCAGATGGTTTAATCGTATTGTTCTCGACGACGTATCCCAGAAATTCAACTCTACCTAAAAGAAATTGATACTTGTCCCACTGAATTTTCAAGCCATTTGCTGCAGCCGTCTTCAACACCAACTCCAACTTTTGAATACCTTCAGTTTCATCCTTGGAGGGAATATTAAGTCACCCATATAGGCTATGACTACTCCATCTGTGATCGAACCTCTGCCTGACCTTGCTTGCTCGGTTGCTCCTAAGGTGAGGTAATTATGCTACGGATAATTTGCTCGTATCTACCGTCAGGCAGATGTCGCCAAACTCTCTTATCAGCTCAGGAATCTTGTTTTTATCTTCTCTCTGATCGCGTGTATTACCATTTTCCTCCGCAACTGCTCCGCCTGCTCCGATATCTTTGTTTCATGACGATGATATCGGTCATGCTCACACTCACGCCGCCCTTCTTCGCATCATATGCTGACACCTGCTTCTGGCCACGCAGTTCACCAACTGCATTCAAACGCGCCATAGCGCCGCCCTTCTTCGCATCATATGCTGACATCTGCTTCTGCCCTCGCAGTGCACCAACTGCATTCATACGCGCCATAGCGCTGCCCTTCTCCGCAGCAGTTACTGACACTTGACTGTGCCCACGCAGTTCACTAACTGCATTCACGCGCACCATAGCGCCCACGTTGCCTTTCTTCGCTGCACATGCCGACATCTGGTTGTGTCCACGCAGTTCACCAACTGCATTCGCGAGCTTCAATGCGCTCGGCTGCTGCCCTCCTACTGCCCCTTCGGTCTGCCCTTCGTGTGAGTCGCCCGATGTATCTGCGCGTACCTGTGGCTGCGCAACCAATTCCGTCGTTAACTTCTCCTGCTTAGACCCCTTCCTGTGAAACTCAACCCGTTCTTATGTAACGGTCAAGTCAACCTGTTTAAAAACATCCAACCACAATAGCATAACTCATATCTCGCTCATTGGTTACGTGGAATGTTATGTGCAAGGGGATATCGTCAATGATCATATGTTGCGTGAAACTATCTATGGTTACTAGATCGCTGTTGCCTATGCCTACTAATCGCCGCATTAAACACAAATCCGAACCAGTACCTATTAACGCTGACATAGTTTGGGGCATCATATTCGACGCCGTGAAAACCAAATCTTTAAAAATCAGACCACCCTTGATACCTATCATCGTGTTTACACTATACTTGTCCGATTTCACTTTTACATCTGGTTTGCATTCCGCTGCCCGGTGGCCCTCTTCACTGCATTTAAAACATTTTGTTTTGCTACGCATACAATTTTTGGCGATATGCGAACTGTCGACGCATCAGAAACATTTCCTCTCACCGAAGCTGTAGGGCAGGTTAAGAGAAAATGATTTTTTTAGAGAAACTAGAATGAGAAATAGATAACTCCTTTCATAATTACTGATGCCATGTATGTTTATGACACTTCGGATTTGTGGTTAATATTCCACATGCTTTTTTTTTCTAAGTTATAATCAAATAACCAAAAACAAAAAATATGACGAAACCTCCCTTTTTCGGGGAGGCTTCGTCAGTCATCTGGGTGGCTTCGACATTGGGTGGGAGGTTTCGACGTTTATCAAATATAGCAATTTAACCAGCAAAATAAAAAAAGAATGTTGGAAAAAACTCTAAATACGATTTTTAATTCATATTTGATGTTATTTATTTCAATACAGTAACAAATTTTTCGAACAAAAACATAAAAAATTTAAGCGAAAAATAAAGTATAACTGCACTTTTAACGAACATCTAAATTTGAAAAATCAAAGTTAATAATAAACTTGCTTTGCGCACGTGAAGTTCCTGGTGGATGTTCAGTTGTGGGCAATATACTTATTATATCCTGCTTTGAAACAAAGTTCATAGAAATATTGGGTTTTTTTTTGATGTCTGAGGAATTTCGCGACGCACGTCGAATTTTCAACTTCCACGACTACACCAGTGTAAAAGAAATTTGTTTTGTCAGTGAACATAATAACAACAAGTAAGGAAGGTTAAGTTCGGGTGTAACCGAACATTACATACTCAGTTGAGAGCTATAGTGGCAACATAAGGGAAAATAACCATGTAGGAAAATGAACCGAGGGTAACCCTGGAATGTGTTTGTATGACATGTGTATCAAATGAAAGGTGTTAATGAGTATTTTAAAAGGGAGTGATCCTTATTTCCATAGGTGGACGCCGTTTCGGGATATCGCCATAAAGGGGACCAGGGGTGACTCTAGAATGCGTTTGTACACTATGGGTGTGAAACGAAAGGTATTAATGAGTATTTTAAGAGGGTGTGGGCCTTAGTTCTATATGTGGACGCCTTTTCGAGATATCGCCATAAAGGTGGACCAGGGGTGACTCTAGAATTTGTTTGTACGATATGGGTATCAAATGAAAGGTGTTAATGAGTATTTTAAAAGGGAGTGGGCCTTAGTTCCATAGGTGGATGCCGTTTCGAGATATCGCCATAAAGGTGGGACAGGGGTGACTCCAGAATTTTTTTGTACGATATGGGTATCAAATGAAAGATGTTAATGAGTATTTTAAAAAGGAGTGGGCCTTAGTTCTATATGTGGACGCCTTTTCGAGATATCGCCATAAACGTGGACCAGGGGTGACTCTAGAATGTTTTTGTATGATATGGGTATCAAATTAAAGGTATTAATGAGGGTTTTAAAAGGGAGTGGCCCTTAGTTGTAAGGTGTTAATGAGTATTTTAAAAGGGCGTGGGCCTTAGTTCTATAGGTGGACGCCTTTTCGAGATATCGCCATAAAGGTGGAGCAGGGGTGACTCTAGAATTTGTTTGTACGATATGGGTATCAAATGAAAGGTGTTAATGAGTATTTTAAAAGGGAGTGGGCCTTAGTTCCATAGGTGGATGGCTTTTCGAGATATCGCCATAAACGTGGGCCAGTGACTCTAGAATTTTTTTGTACGATATGGGTATCAAATGAAAGGTGTTAATGAGTATTTTAAAAAGGAGTGGGCCTTAGTTCTATATGTGGGCGCCTTTTCGAGATATCGCTATAAACATGGACCAGGGGTGACTCTAGAATGTGTTTGTATGATATGGGTATCAAATTAAAGGTATTAATGAGGGTTTTAAAAGGGAGTGGCCCTTAGTTGTATATGTGAAGGCGTTTTCGAGATATCGACCAAAATGTGGACCAGGGTGATCCAGAACTTCATCTGTCGGGTACCGCTAATTTATTTATATATGTAATACCACGAACAGTATTCCTTCCAAGATTCCAAGGGCTTTTGATTTCGCCCTGCAAAACTTTTTCATTTTCTTCTACTTAATATGGTAGGTGTCACACCCATTTTACCAAGTTTTTTCTAAAGTTATATTTTGCGTCCATATTGGCGGCCACCGTGGTGTGATGGTAGCGTGCTCCGCCTACCACACCGTATGCCCTGGGTTCGAATCCTGGGCAAAGCAACATCAAAATTTTAGAAATAAGGTTTTTAAATTAGAAGAAAATTTTTCTAAGCGGGGTCGCCCCTCGGCAGTGTTTGGCAAGCGCTCCGGGTGTATTTCTGCCATGAAAAGCTCTCAGTGAAAACTCATCTGCCTTGCAGATGCCGTTCGAAGTCGGCATAAAACATGTAGGTCCCGTCCGGCCAATTTGTAGGGAAAATCAAGAAAAGCACGACGCAACTTGGAAGAGAAGCTCGGCCTTAGATCTCTTCGGAGGTTATCGCGCCTTATATTTTTTTTTTTTATTTTACGTCAATAGACCAATACAATTACCATGTTTCCTCCCTTTTTTCGTATTTGGTATATAATTATGGCATTTTTTTCAACTTTCGTAATTTTCGATATCGAAAAAGTGGGCGTGGTCATAGTCGGATTTCAGCCATTTTTTACACCAATACAAAGTGAGTTCAGATAAGTACGTGAAATGAGTTTGGTAAAGATATATCGATTTTTGCTCAAGTTATCGTGTTAAAGGCCGAGCGGAAGGACAGACGGTCGACTGTGTATAAAAACTGGGCGCGGCTTCAACCGATTTCGCCCTTTTTCACAGAAAACAGTTATCGTCCTAGAATCTAAGCCTCTACCAAATTTCACAAGGATTGGTAAATTTTTGTTCGACTTATGGCATTAAAAGTATCCTAGACGAATTAAATGAAAAAGGGCGGAGCCACGCCCATTTTGAAATTTTCTTTTATTTTTGTATTTTGTTGCACCATATCATTACTGGAGTTGAATGTTGGCATAATTTACTTATATACTCTAAAGATATTAACTTTTCTTTTAAAATTCGAATTTAAAAAAATTTTGTTTTAAAAAGTGGGCGTGGTCGTTCTCCGATTTTGCTAATTTTTAGTAGGCAGACATATAGTAATAAGAGTAACGTTCCTGCCAAATTTCATCATGATATCTTCAACGATTGCCAAATAACAGCTTGCAAAACTTCTAAATTACCTTCTTTTAAAAGTGGGCGGTGCCACGCCCATTGTCCAAAATTTTAACATCTTTCTATTCTTTGTCATAAGTTCAACTAACTTACCAAGTTTCATCGCTTACTCCGTATTTGGTAATGAATTATCGCACTTTTTCGATTTTTCGAAATTTTCGATATCGAAAAAGTGGGCATGGTTATTGTCCGATATCGTTCATTTTAAATAGCGATCTGAGATGAGTGCCCAGGAACCTACATACCAAATTTCATCAAGATACCTCAAAATTTACTCAAGTTATCGTGTTAACGGACAGACGAACGGACGGACGGACGGACGGACATGGCTCAATCGAATTGTTTTTCGATACTGATGATTTTGATATATGGAAGTCTATATCTATCTCGAATTCTTTATACCTGTACAACCAACCGTTATCCAATCAAAGTTAATATACTCTGTGAGCTCTGCTCAACTGAGTATAAAAACAAAAACGAATCGTCTAGCCAAGTCATACGTCAATCCATGATGAAGATTTGAACATTTCTTGAAGTAAGCCGTTAAGTCTTTTTCCTGGGGAGCTGTAAGTACTTGATTGGAAGAAAACTTCGACTGAAAATCTTTAACAGTTCCCATATTTGTTAGCTCTTTTGAAATTCGAGATATTAGTGTTGTCCGCTTCAAGTTATATTTCCGAGCAGCGCTTGATGGGGTTTCTTTTTTTTGTTTTATCTCCTCGATGGCTTTTTCATTTTGTCTTCGTTGATGATCTTTTCAGGGAACTTTCTTTTGTAGATATTTGGCATCTTTATGGCTGTAAAATATTACTTGCTAAGTAAAAACTTTGTGTAAGCCTCACAAAACATATTGTCGAACCCTCAACCGTGCACTTATCGTCACACTCAATTTGGTTACTGTTTATTGGTGGAATAAGAACAGTGGTAGTAATAACGGCTGCCAAATTTAAAAAAGTCGAAGCCTCCCTCATGTCGAAGCCTCCCCCTTCTACCCTAACTCGGTACTGCCTTGTTTGATGACGATGGCTGCACCGAGCTGGGAGAAAAGGGTTTCGCTTCCCAAAGCAGTGGTTCTATGTACCGGAGCGACTCGGGATTTTTCCCGACCAAGGACTGTCATTTCAGTGTAACCCTATTTAATTTGTTGCGTCCCTCCCACAAATTGTCATCCTCCCAGTAGCTCCTTGCAACGGGACTGCTCCATATTCTCTTGTTCTGGGAAGGTATCGAATCCAGTCCGGTTCCATCTCCTGACCCCGGTCCTTAGAAATGGTTTTGCTGCATCTGTCGGAAAAGAATCTTTTTAGGACGGTCATACTTTATTCAGTGTGTCTCGTGTAAGGTATGGTTGCATCGGACAGGTTGTTCTGGGCTTGATCCCAAAACCCGACGTCCACGTAACTTTTATAAATCTTTTGTGGCTCCTTGCTGTTCACGTCCAAGGGCGTCCCGTAGTCCACGCCTTAGCGCCCCCCCCCCACTACCTTCCAGGAGCCCAGCTGCTCAGCAAGCCACAACTAGTACCCACTGCTGCTCGCGCCCCGCGGCGCCAACATCTCAAACAGCTGCTACCACTCATAACTACTATCTTCGTAGTAGAGTCGGTAGCAATGTTGAGCATCAGCCCCTGCCCCCGTCTTCTCCCCCCCCCCCCCCCTCTTTTCCGGCAGCAATCGTGTAGGTCAGGGAAACAGCCTCTTAGTCCCTAACCCCGTTTGCACCGTTTGCCAGCATTGGGCGGTGCCATTTTCCTAGATGTTCTGGTCTCCGCGACGACAACCCCCCGACGGGTTTCATTGCGCCATGTTGCCAGGTCGCAAACCCCAATCTACCGGGTACCCCAATGCTTGCACGAGGACGCCCAGTCCCAGGGCCAAGACAGCAGTTGTGTCCTGGCCTTCCTCAACCCAGGCGTAGTCATCCGTCACTTATTCCCAGAGTGGCGACGTCTCCCCCTATGCATTTCAGAATTCTGCAGTTAAACTCTAATGGATTAACTGGGAAGATCACGGAGATAGTCGATTTCATGAAGCGGCACAACATCCGCATTTCTGTGATTCAAGAGACTAAACTCACAGCAAGATCTGCACTGCAAACCTGTTCTGGGTATAATGTCCACAGAAAAGATCGCATGAGCGGAAATGGAGGCGGCCTCGCGTTTATCATACACCACTCTGTGGAACATCATATATTTGATCCTGGCATCGACCGCAGGGACAATGTCTTAGAACGTCAAGGCCTATCTGTCCGGTCCGGCGATGCAACCCTAGAAATCATCAACATCTACATCACTCCTGCCACCTGTTGCCCCAGTGGATACCGCCCTAATATTAGCCCCTTAATCACTGGCAACAATCGCATTATCTTAGGCGACTTTAATGCCCATCACGATCTATGGCATTTAAACTTGCGGGCGGACAGTAGGGGTGAGATGTTGGCGGATCAAATAGAAGAAACGACGTTCTGCACAATAAACGGAGACGCCCCCACACGTATGGTAGGGATCTGTCACAGTTCGCCGGATATCTCAATCGTGAGCGCAGAACTCGTAAACTGCGTCAACTGGCAGCCGATGGTAACATTGGCATCCGACCACCTGCCTATACTTATTTCGTTCGAGCATACCGCCGACTTCATCGTTACAGAAAAACCCACTTTCATAAACTTTAAAAAAGGAAAGTGGGAGGAATACAAATCTTTTACAGACAACCTCTTTGCTGCCCTCCCTATCCCGACTGATGCCCGCCAAGGGGAGCGTGCTTTCCGCAAGGTCATTGAATCCGCCCCGGTACGTTTCATTCCCGCGGATACCGCAATTTTTGCGAGAGAACGTGACCTTATAAGACAGCTCGACCCAGGCGATCCCCAAATAAGGGATATAAACCAACGCATCAGATTGCTTGTGGATGAACACAAGCGGGCGAAATGGGAGGAGCACCTAAGAGGTTGTAACCTCTCTGCCGGTGTGGGTAAACTTTGGTCCACCGTAAAGCCCTATCGAATCCGTCTAAGCACAATGACAAAGTTTCCTTCGCCTTCGGCGATAAAGTGCTGCCGGATTCGAAAAAGTGCGCGAGCGCTTTCTGCCGTCAATATGTAATGCATTCTACGGTCGGCAAAGATAGATGGAGGGCCAACAGACACGCACATAAACATAAATTCAGCGCGTCACCAATTACCATCACCGCTAAACCATCCAAAGCAGTGGGCCCATACGGCATAGCCATGCCGATGCTTAAAAGCCTAGGGAAAGAGGGTTTCAAATACTTAGCACATGTCTTCAACCTGTCTCTTTCCACCTTTGTCATACCCGAAAAATTGAAAATGGCCAAGGTGGTCCCGCTACTAAAGCCTGGGAAACCACCTAACATAGGAGAGTCGTATCGTCCGATATCTCTCCTATCGCCAGTAGCAAAGACGCTTGAAGCCATTTTGCTCCCCTACTTCCAAGCAAATTTGCAGCTAGCCTCTCGTCAGCATGGCTTCAGAAAACTCCATAGCACCACCACCGCGCTAAATGCCATCAGCACCCAGATAAATTGCGGTTTAAATAAAAACCCCCACCATAGAACAGTACTCGTAGCGCTAGACCTATCAAAAGCTTTTGATACGGCCAACCATGGCACGTTACTGCAAGACCTGGAAGAGTCTGTCTTAAAAGGTGGACCGCAAATTATCTGGGTGGAGGGCAGGCATCGGTGCAATTTAGGAACGAAACATCAAAACCAAGAAGAATTAAACAAGGGGTGCCACAGGGTGGTGTACTATCACCTCTTTTGTTTAATTTATACATATCTAAGCTATCCTCACCACCAGAAGGAGTCACTATCGTTTCACACGCCGACGACTGCACAATAATGGCCACAGGCCCAGGCCCACAGATCGATGATCTATGCAACAGAATAAACGCCTACCTCCCTGATCTCTCCAGTTTTTTCGCCTCGCGAAACCTGACATTATCACCGACTAAATCTTCCGCGACCTTATTTACAACATGGACGTCCCAAATGTCGACCATTTTGAACATCCACGTCGATGGCACTACGCTACCGACTGTCCTACACCCCAAAATCTTGGGTGTGACGTTTGATCAGGGTCTACATTTTGGTGAGCACGCAGCCGCAATTGTTCCGAAAATCCAGAGCCATAATAAAATCCTCAAATCCCTTGCTGGCAGTACCTGGAGTAATGATAAAGAAACGCTCATTACTACATACAAAGCAATTGGCCAGCTGTTTATGTGCTACGCGTCACCCATATGGTCGCCAAGCCTAAAAATGACCCACTGGAAGAAGCTGTCAAAATACTGCTCTCAGAATCGCCGCGGGCAGTCTTCTTATGTCCCCAAAACACCATCTACATAATGAGGCGAGAATACTCCCCATCAGGGAGAGAAATGAGATGTTAACCAAACAGTTCCTGTTGAATACCCAGAAACCTGGGCATCCAAACAGACATCCGATTGATGAGCCAACACCGCCTAGGGGCTTAAGGAGTCATTTCCGTAAGCATTTTGAGGAAATACGGCACCTGAGAACCCAGCCGTATGAAGCAAAAAAAAACACAAGCAAGTCCTTGGTGAACTCCACAAACAGGCGTCGGACTTTATGTCAGGAATTGCCCTGTGAATCCAGTACTCAAAGAAAAGTACCCAAAACTTGTGGAAGAGGAGCGCATCTCCCCAGGGAAACGCGTATCACTCTTGTTCAACTTCGTTCTGGATACTGTAACAGGTTAACCTCTAACCTATCCAGAATCAACCCGGACATACAAAATGTATGCCCCGCTTGCAATGTGTGCCCACATGACACCATTCATCTCTTTAATTGTAATGTGGAACCAATTACTCTAACACCCCTTTCATTATCGTCCATCCCAGTTGAAACAGCAAGTTTCCTTGGACTCCCGTTAGAGGATATTGATGACAATTTGTGATCGGTCGCGGCTGTTAGGTGGGGCGAAGCACTGCTACAACAACGACAACAGCAAAGGGTTGAGGTTTTCCTTGATGAACTTCTTCGTAAACTTTAATTTGAAACTTGAGATCATCTATGGACTTCGCTTGATACAAGTTGATTTTCTTTGATTTCGCATCCAGTATGCCGTCGATAAAATACTGTATTAGGCTGAGGTCATCCAAGCTTATACAATTCCCAATTTCCATCAAGGTATACAAATATTCGCGTAGATCTTCTCCATGAGGCTTACGACGATTTCTCAGGGCCCGGTGTACCTCAATAGATGACACTGCAGTTTCGAACTCTTCTTTTAGCGCTGCCTTGAAGAGCCCCAATTGTTAGCACCTGTCTGGTTTCGTATGAACATTTTCGCAGCTCCCTTTAGTAACTGCTTGGCATAGATGTATTTTTGCAGCTCACTCCATTGTACGCCTATTGCGTTGTCTTCGAAATCCTGAACCCACTGCTCAAAACTAGGTTGCCCTGATCCGCCGAATTGCGTCGTAGTGTCTTTAACGTCGCGTAGAGTAAATATTGAACGCTCGGTAATGGGAAAATGGGCACTGCGTCTACTACCTGCGTCATCGAATTTGACATCATCATCTTCGCTAGCGTTCAGGCCGAAGTGTTCCAACAACCTATCCTGTAGTGTAGACCTCCGTCCAGTAGTCGCCAACCCAAGTTCTGCTAATGTTTCTTTTAGTCCGTCTACGGTCAAGCCTAGTATCTCTTCGCGGTTCATGGTCTTACAATTTGATACAAAAGGTAATTTAAAATATTATAGTATATTATTAATTAATATTATTATGTACACCTATATCTAAACTCGACAGCTTAGTGGCGGACACTGTTTGATTATCAAACGAAGTTAAATAACAATTCAAAATTTTATTATTGTACTTTGACAATGTCTAGCAATAGATATTTAAGCAGATTTTTGATTAGCTATTTGTGTATGAAATTGGTTTTTTTTTAAGTGTCCTTTTTCGCCGCCATTACTGTGTGCAATTATCAAACTGTTTTAATATT
Organism: Eurosta solidaginis; assembly: GCF_040869045.1. Lineage (NCBI taxonomy): Eukaryota > Metazoa > Arthropoda > Insecta > Diptera > Tephritidae > Eurosta > Eurosta solidaginis. Next base: position 167,167,749 of record NC_090324.1, read on the forward strand.
GCAAAAAAAATCTGAACAAAATGAATACATACAAGACATAAAAACTTAGCTGTGATGTCTTCAACTTCGCTGCTTGCTACTCAGCCATTTCCGAACTTCGCTGCTGTCACGATAGATAAAATAAAATAATATACCGAAAGCTTGCTTTTCATGCGTGTCGTTGTCACCTGTGTCGGCTGTGCTGTGTCCCCTGCTCGCGCCACTTGCATGCCTGTAATGTCGTGCTGGTACGATATGCGTTCGTTTGCTGCTGCGCTTTTTCTAAAATGCTGACGCTTCTATGACTTGCGCTGTTTGATCGCCCAAATGTCGTGCTTCTGCCAGTGAACGGTTGATACCTCGGCCTCAAAATACCGTTTTTTTTCGATTACGGTTTTTCTACTGTAGATTTATGGCGAAATGCACCTTTTTTAATTTCTACGCCAATTATGTACTTTATTTTTTCGATAACTTATTTCTGCTATTTAATGTTCGAGCAGTTCAAATTTTTTACTTTGATGTTTTTTCGTTTGGCCGATTATCTTTTGAATTTTGTCAAACTGCTTCTGACACCAATTTGTGGGTTCTACTCCGTTTGGTAAATAAAACAACACCGGTTAACATGTAATATAATAGTTTTAATTGACAATAAATTATTTAGTCGCGGTCAAATTGGTCAAGCGCCCGATTCTTAGCTTAGTGGCTGAATTATTCTCTCATCCGTTCCACTTAGTCGTTTTAGTTGTCATTGGTCCGGGGTGTATTGGCAAGTATGTTAGGTGCGATCCTGTACTAGTACGTCTGTCCAATACGGGTTGTACGGTTATCGATTCCCACATATATAATATATATATACTATATACCACCATATATATAGTATACATACCACCGATCTTTATGATTTTTTCAGACAACAATATATGCTATATACGTAAGCATTCGTTGAAATTTGTAACCTCTAGCTCTTAAAATAGGCCAGTAATTACGAAAAGTTTCTTATCTTAACGATCGGTTGTAGAGATATATACTATATATATGACCGATCTCATCAATTTTTTCGGACAACAATATGTGAAATATGCGAAAGTATATGGTGAAGTTTGAAGCTTCAATCTGATAAGTTGAGGAAGATATGACAAAAATCCTCTTTTTCTGAAAAATCGGTTGTATGGAGGATATATGCTGTAGTGGTCCGATCCGGCCGGTTCCGACAAATGACTAATCGGACACCCAAATACACCTGCTCACCAAATTTTATGAAGATATCTCAAAAATTGAGGGACTAGTTTGCATACAAACAGACAGACGGACAGGCGGACATGGCTAAATCAACTCAGCTCTTCATCCTGATTATTTCAGTATATTTAATGGTGGGTCTATCTATTTTCCTTTAATGACTTACAATTTTGGGATTTGTGACGAAATTAATATACCATTTCATTTTCATGAAAGGTAAAAGGTCGGTACATACATACTTTGTGTGAGGATGCAAAGTTTTTAGTTTTTTGTGGTCTGCATGTAAAAACTGTGACTGCGAATCACGTATTTCAACATTATATGACGTAAAAGTAACTATTTGATGAAACTTGTTGAAATTTGAAGCTTCTAGCCGTAAAAAAGGAGCAAAAATTACAGTTTATATGGGGTATATAATATATATACCACCGATCTCTATGATTTGTTCAGACAACAATATATGCTATATACGTAAGCAATTGAAGAAATTTTAAGCTTCTAACTGTTAAAATGGGACAGAAATTCTGCAAAGTTTCTTATCTGAACAATCGGTTGTATGAGATATATACTATATATACCACCGATCTCTATTTTCAGAAAACAATATATGCTATACACGTAAACATTTGGTGCAATTTGAAGCTTCTAGCTGTTAAAATGGTGCTGAAATTGCAAAAAAAAAATATATATATATACTATATATACTATATATATTACTATAATAATAATTACTATAATATAATTTATACATATCTAAGCTACCCTCACCACCAGAAGGAGTCACTATCGTTTCATACGCCGACGACTGCACAATAATGGCCACAGGCCCAGGCCCACAGATCGATGAGCTATGCAACAGAATAAACGCCTACCTCCCTGATCTCTGCAATTTTTACGCCTCGCAAGACCTGGCGTTATCACGGACTAAATCTTCCGCGACCTTATTTACAACATGGACGTCCCAAATGTCGACCATTTTGAACATCCACGTCAATGGCACTACGCTACCGACTGTCCTACACCCCGAAATCTTGGGTGTGATGTTTGATCAGGGTCTACATTTTGGTGAGCACGCAGCCGCAATTGTTCCGAAAATCCAGAGCCGTAATAAAATCCTCAAATCCCTTGCTGGCAGTACCTGGGGAAAAGGTAATTCCGCCCACCAGTGGTAAGGGTTACTCGACACCGCTCAAGGCAGACAGTCAGTGAATTTTTTTGTTTTTTTTTTTTTTCACACTAATCACTGCACTGTGTTGTACCCCTCGTTGTCACATACGTTGACAAAAACTTGCTGCAGGAACCATATTTTCACTTGGTTGATAGCCTTAGCTTATCTATCACAGAATTCGATTTAGTAATCAGTTTGCGAGCTGGAATTATACCAAAAGCTAAAAAAGTATCACTACGTTGGGTGGCTAGAGGCTTGATCACACGATTAAACTATATCACTTTATAGTATATAGCTGTAATTTTCTCACTTATTTTAATAAATATTTTAAATTGTACGTTTTCCACGTCAAGTTGGATATACAAAATTTATTTCTTTTTGTTGGGAAAGATACCCCTGGTTGGCTACTCGAGGATACTCATCAGCGTTCACATTAAACTTTTTGTATACACATTAAATCCTCGTCAGGATTTCTATCTGTGTTTCACATCACTAGGTACACACATTAAATCCTCGTCAGGATTTCTATATGTGGTTCAAACTTCTAGGTTACACACATTAAATCAACAGGATTTCGATTTGTGTTTCAAATCTCCAGGTTGACACACTATATCCACATCGGGATTACAACTGCGTTTTTTAAACTTTTTTTAGACACGCTAAGTTTTCAGAAAATATTTCTATCTGTGTCCAACACACCCTTTGGACACATTAAATATTTGCAGAAGATTTCTCTTCTCTGCATTGCACATCACTGTAGACACATTAAATCCTCGGCAGGATTTCTATCTGTGTTTAGTATCACTTTGTACACACTAGAACCTTTCAGGATTTCTATCTGTGCTGCATATCACTACATACACAATAAATCCTCCTCAGGAGTTCAATCTGTATTTTATATCACATTATACACACTAAATCCTCGCCAGGATTTCTATCTGTGGCTTACTTAATCCTCGTGAGGATCTCTGAAAGTGGCTCATATCACTGGCTACACATTACATTGACGTCAAGATTTACATATGATTCAAACTTTTGCTTATCACTAAATTCACATAAGATTACTAACTGTGTTAACACATTCAATCAGACCAGAATTTCAATCCGTGTGTTTTTAAAGTTTTTACTTATACAGCACAATCACAGCAGGATTGACAGCTGGACTACGTTCAAAAAACAAAACACACTTATAATTTTTGCTGCGGTTGAATACACACCAACGCCACTAAGCCTTTTGCCTTCAATCTCGAACCCTTGAAAGAAACAAAATATTCAAATTAATAAAATCAATGGATACTTATATTAGATTGGCTAATTTCATAGTCGAGTTTGAACAAGAGTTCAACTCCGCTCCGGCCGAATCCCGGAACACGCACACCCTTGCACTACTGCAAGAGGAGCTAAGGGCACTATGGAAGAAGAGTCCACATATGAGAGTTTTCTCAGCAATCCTGAGCTGTCCAAATAGGAACTCAGCTCGCTGAGAAGGAAAAATAAAAGCTGCTTCGCATGCTACCTGCAATGCATGTCTGCTGTGGCGGATGAAGTCAAAGCTATCACCCCACAGCCAACAAAAGATGAATCAAAAGATGAAGACTCTTCGCGCCGTGGACATAAAATGCGGCTGCCGCCTTGTGACACCGAGGTATTTAAAGGCGAATACCTTTCCTGGCCAGCCCTTAGAGATATGTTCACGGCCAGTTACATCCACAATACCGATCTGAAAGTTGTAGAGAAATTATATTATCTGAAATAAAAGACTCAATGGGAAGCAAAAGAAATAGTGGGCAGGTGCTCGCTAACAAACGAGGGTTTTGCAACCGCCTGGAAAAATCTAAGCGACAGGTACGAAAACAAGCGTATTCTAGTCAACACACAACTTAAAATTTTATTTAAGCTGACGGCAGTCGAACAGGAGTGTGGAACATCAATTAAAAAATTGCAACGTGAAATCAACAACTGCATTCTGCGCTGCAATGTCATAACATTGACATCACAAATTGGGACGCAATTATAACGTACTCGTGTTCAACAAAACTCCCCGAATCTACATTGGCTCTTTGGGAACAGACCGTAGAACGAAAAACAGATATCCCGAAATGGGAGGATATGGACAAATTCCTGTCCAATCGCTTCCAAACATTAGAAACAGTTTCTGATCTTATGGGTAATAAAACAACAAAAGCACCCAAAATTCAGAATTGGAATTCTAGGGAAAATTCTACGAAACTTGGCGTTTACCAAGCCAGCGTACCAAAATCGGCATGTAAGATGTGCAACAGTACGGAGCACAAATTACGAAATTGCCAAAAATTCCGTAGGTTGTCCACGTCAGGAAAAATCGAATTTGTAAAAAGCAATAGTTATTGTCTGAATTGTCTGTCGGGTGGACACACCGTGACACGCTGCACCAGCCCATTCAACTGCAGCACGTGCCACGCAAGGCACAACACCTTGCTCCATCTCCCGACAGCACAACCAAGGACAACGCCTCAGAGGTGGACTCAAAACGCCACCGACAACACACCTTCAACCTCACAACAGGCTAGGGCAAGGATGGAGTCTGAAAAAAGACAAGATAATACTAACAACGTCACGTCGTGTCATGCCAACACAACTAAAGGGGTGTTACTAGGAACAGCGCGGATTAATATACACTACAACGGAGTGAAATTTTCCGCCAGAGCGCTGATAGACTCCGGGTCCGAGTGCTCCTTCATAACCGAGAGACTCAAGAAGAGAATAAACCTGCCATCCAAACGTTTGCATGTGCAAGTGTCAGGAATAAATAATACACCATCCGCACAGGTAAAAGAATCGTGTGCTATTAACTTAGGTTCGCTTCCAGATCCCTTAGTCAGCATCGATACAGTGGTCCTAGTCCTGCCTCAATTAACAGAGGACCTTCCGCCTTGCCAAGTTAGCGCAACGACTCGACAAGCGTTCCCTGATCTGATTCTTGCGGATAAGAGGTTCTTTATTAATGAATCAGTCGACCTCATACTTGGAGGCGAAATTTATCCCCAGATAATTCTAAACGGTATAGGGAAGAAAGTTTTAAATACGCTTCTCGCCCAAGAAACCATCTGCGGTTGGATTTTAACCGGTCGTGCAGAAGCACCTCACCCAATTATTACACGGGTATCCTTTTGTAACGAAATTAGTCTAGACAAACAACTAACCGCTTTCTGGGAACTTGAAAACGTACCTAAGAAAAGGGCACTTAACGAAGATAATGCCTATTGAGAGGAACTTTTCAGAGCTACAACAGAAAGAAACTCCGATGGCAAATATATTGTCGCCCTTCCATTTAAACAGGATTTCCCTAACAACATCTCCATAGGGCCTTCCCTAAACGGCGTCTGCTCCCGATTCTACCGGAATGAGACGCGCCCAGCCAAGACCCCGACCCTACAGACATAGTACAATAGGGTACTAGCGGAATATGAGACATTGGGACATATGTCGAAAGTTCCAAAAATCATACCACCCCACGTGACCGATTGCTACTTCTTACCCCATCATGCGGTTATAAAAGAAGAAAGCACCACGACAAAAGTTCGTGTGGTGTTAATCGATTCGTGTCCCATCGCCAATGGCACAAGCCTAAACGACGTACTTTATACAGGCCCAGTGCTTCAGGCCGACTTAACGATTCTACTCCTTCGATGGAGATTCTTTAGATATGTTTTTAATAGCGACATCGAAAAGATGTACCGGCAAATATGGGTAAGACCAAACCAAACACAATTCCAAAGAATAGTTTTTCCCAACAATCCAAGTGACCCTATCAGCGTCTACGAATTAAAGACAGTCACCTTTGGAGTCAATTGTTCTCCTTATCTGGCGATAAGGACCCTGCACCAACTAGCAGATGACGTTGAAACTTCATCACCAATTGCCGCAGATATTTTACGGACAGGTATGTACGTCGATGACGTTCTTGCCGGGGGGCATAGCATCGAATCCACACTCAAAGCTCGCGATGAAATCACAGATGCTTTACAGTCCGCAGGTTTTTCCCTTCGCAAATGGGCGTCAAATTGCTCAAGAATACTGAAAGGAATACCCAAACCACATCTGCTCAACGAAGACTTTTTGGAATTCGAGGACACGAGTACGGTCAAGACCCTAGGTATTCGATGGAACGCGCATGCGGATTATTTTTACTTCACCGCAAAACCAATTGAAAATCGGGATATGTTAACGAAAAGGGCAATACTTTCTGCAATCGCTAAACTTTTCGATCCTCTAGGTTGGCTCGCCCCAGTCGCCATTGTTGCCAAAAGCATTATGCAAAACATTTGGCCAGAAGAGACTGACTGGGACGAACCAGTGTCGACAGGAACCCTAGACCGATGGCATAATTTTATGCAGGAACACCCCTCCATTAACGAAATTCGTATCCCACGTCGGGTGTATTTTACGCCAACCAACGAAGTTGAAATACATGGATTTTGCGACGCCCAGGAAAAAGCTTACGCCGCGACAATCTTCTTACGAGCAAAGATAAGGGATGAGGTCTACGTTAACCTATTAATAGCAAAAACAAGAGTAGCACCCGTTAAAACAATTCCGATTAGAGCTATGCGGTGCAGTGTTGCTGGCCGAAACCATCGAATCAGTGCGCGAAAATCTGAGTTTAACAAATTTCAATCTACACCTATGGACAGACTCCACGATTGTTATAGCGTGGATAAGAAAACCCCCTTGCTCCTGGTCAACCTTTGTTGCTCATGAAGTAACGAAAATAGTAGAAAAGGTAGGAAACAAATCCTGGAACCACATAGAATCCGCATCCAATCCTGCAGACCTGGCTAGCCGAGGACTACCAGCGAAGGAATTAGTCAATAACTCTTTGTGGTGGCAGGGACCTTCTTGGTTACAAGAAGATAAGACAGAATGTCCAATAAAAGAAAAGGACTATCGGACTAACATAGAGGAGAAACGGGTGCAGGTTCATACAACCTCAAAAATAAAAGAAAAAAGACGACATCCTCGAACGGTTTTCCAATTTATCCAGGGCCTTGAGGGTCATATCTTATGTTCGAAGATTTATCCAAAGAACCAATCCTAAGACAAAATCTTCCTTTAAAGCGGCATCGCACTTCATTTCACCCGATGAAATTCAGGCCACGACAAGTCGTTTAATAGCTTTCTACCAACTGAGGCATTATTCGGAGGAACTTTCGAGTTTGAATTCCGGGAAACTCATCGGTTCAAAGTGTGAAATCCTGCCTCTTACCCCCCTTGTCGATGAAAAGGGCATACTGAGGGGGGCGGTCGTCTTTCAGGGGCCAAGGATCTTCCCTACAGTGAACGGCACCCGATCATTCCGCCGTATGACTGCCGGCTCACACGACTTCTTGTCCAGTCCATCCATCAAGACACCCTGCATGTGGAGAACCAACTTATGCTTCGTCGCCTACGCACACAATACTGGATCCCAAGGGTCAAAAATATGATCCGATCGGTCATACATAATTGCAAAACGTGCGCAATATTCCGCAAACGGACCCAAACCCAAATTATGCGAGATCTACCCTCAGAACGAACCACCTTTTCCCGGGCTTTCATCAATGCGGGGGTAGATTTTGCCGGACCATTTGACATCAAATCTTATATCGGAAGAGGATGCCGCATGTCAAAGGGTTACGCCTGCCTCTTTGTTTGCTTTGCAGCCAAGGCTATTCACTTGGAAGCCACTAGTGACCTCAGCACTGCCGCATTCCTGGCAGCTTTTGATAGGTTTGTTGCTCGGCGAGGATTTCCAAAGAACATCTACTCCGACAACGAAACCAAATTTGTCGGAGCCTCCAGAGCTCTCCGCTCAGAACTCAAAGCCTTCCTGGCGGACGCTCGCAACCAAACTCTATCCAAGTACAGTCACCAAAACCTGACATGGCATTTCATACCACCAGGAGCTCGTCACATGGGCGGGCTATGGGAGGCAGGGGTCAAAAGCTTCAAGAACCACTTCAAGAAGATCGCGTTGGATCAAAAATTAACCCTGGAAGAGTTCAGCACCCTACGTTGTCGAATCGAGTCATGTCTCAATTCTCGACCGTTAATCCCCTCCTCCAACGAGCCGTCTAACTTGGAGCCACTTACTCCAGGACATTTCCTCGTTGGAGCGCACCTATTAGCGCCACCCGAGATCGACGTCAGCGAGAATCGCGCTTCACTCGTCAACCGATGGGAGAAACTTAAGGCGCTGATCAAACATTCTGCAAACGGTGGAAGACTGAGTATCTCACCGAATTGCAGAAGCGCGTTAAGTGGAAGCATCCACAATCAAACCTCAAACGGGGGGACCCAGACCCTAACGAATGGAGATTGGGTCGGATAGCCAACCTTCACTATGGCCCCGACAACCGAGTTCGAGTCGTCGAACTGGATATGGCAAGGGGACAAACCACCAGATCAATCACGAAATTAGTCCTACTACCACCCTCCAGTGAGGGTGAGGGTACTCGTAACTCCCAACCGTTATAACAACTCCCCCCCTCTATCAAACTTCCAGGCAGGGACTCCCACCAACGCATCGCGTCACCCTAACAGCGCAACCTGGGAATAGCCAAAAATTACAACTCCACGTGGGAGGCTCCCACTGAGGATCCTAAAACCTCCCTAAGCACTGTGTGCCACACCGCAATCTTCGGGCTCGCCACGTGAGCGGACCTATTCCAAACCAATTTTTTTAAATCAATTTTCAAACTACACAAAAGTCCTGACATCACGTGCGAGGCTACCATTGAGGATTCCAAACCACTCCCGGCACTCAGTGCCAACTTCGGAATCCTCGGACTCGCCAAGTGATCGGACACCTATCAATCTAAACTAACTTCACAAGTATTCGCCGTGTGAGGTTTCCGTTGAGGATTCCCACCTCCCTAGGCCCCCTCCCTTCACCATCATGGGAATCTACACTATGCTAAACCTCGCGCTCTTGGGTGACAGAGATGAAAGGAGTACCTACCGGGAAACTGTCGAGGGAAAGGGAGAACCCAGCTCTCGTTCACCCGAACGAGGCCAACAACCCGCTTAACCCAGCTCTCGTTTACCCCGAACGAGGCCAACAACCCGCTTAACCCAGCTCTCGTTCACCCCGAACGAGGCCAACAACCCGCTTAACCCAGCTCTCGTTCACCCCGAACGAGGCCAACGGAATCCTAACGCAGACCCACTATCTGCCACAGAAGCCATTGGTTGTTTAAACGGGGACTGTATTTTAGACCTTGGTTTTAATGTAAGAGATTTTCAGCAGTTCGGCAGCGATACAACGTAGGCTTCAGGGACATATTTATGAAAATATAATTAGTGGCGGTGGAGAAATCTCAGTTCCCAAATCGTTGCACTGCGGGAGGCACTGGTAAGACTTATGTTCTAGCTTTACAAAAGGTTTCACCTGACACATTTATATTAGGAAACTGTTTGTACGAAAGCTCCTCTTTGCTTCATTAAAGAAGAACACCAAGTTTAGGCACAGAAGAAGACTAATTTCAAATAAAATTTGGTTTAATGCACCCCATGTATTTGTATTCGGATCAAGATTAACTCAGTTTATACATATGTCTCTGCCCAACACAATCACAAAGAAATCGTCCAAAATTGGTAATCAATACAGAGCCTCAAGGGCATTGCTAAATTGATTGTGTTCATATTTCGCCCCGAAATAGATACCACCCATGTAAGTTACCGCTGTGAAATATCATCTTCCGAAATGTTATTGATATACGTATCCTATTCAAAATGTTCAATATTTAAAGATCATCTCACTTGTTATTATTTGTTTATTGACAATGCTAAGGGTTGCCAAATGGTATGCACACAAATGGTTATATTGTCGTCACATCGAAATTTTTCTGTGTCGCGCTTCTGGCCACTTGCAATCACACCGGTGCGGTTGGCTCTTCATCTGCAATGCCCAATTTATCCTGTTCAGTAATGATCAGGCTTTCCTCAGAGTTTAGTGATAAACTATTTACCTTACCTTGTTCTGCTGAGGCGCGGCACCCCTCTGATATTCGGTACGCTGGATCTCAGCTTTCGGATTCAGCAACATCCTTCCGATGCTTTCGACCAACATCAATAGTTGACCAGGGACTCGACCGGGAGTGATCAAATTGTCATGCCACTTGTCGGGTGTACGTGATAGTATCAAAGCAGCCTAAACCTGCTGGCCCCATTCTCCTGCGTTGTTAAACAATGTCTTACCCGGCTTGAACAAATTGGTTAAGGTTCTTTTGGTAAAGGTTTCAAAGTATGTTCCAATGAAGATGGCCTTATGTATGTAATCAAAATGTCAAAGGAATTATATCGTAGAGAAAGTTGTCGTAATGAACGTTTGGAACAAGTACGACGTTATGAACAAGTCTCAGGTCATGCCAATTTCGTGCAATCTTACCGAGCGTGGGAACAAAACGGTCGTTCGGATATGCAAATGGAACTGTGTCGTGCGAGTATAGACAGATATCTGGTACGACGTGATCATATACCTGAAAGGACAATTGTATAACTATAGATTTGGTTTTAGCTTTGAAAGGTCTATATGACCGCAATCTAATACATTTGGACATAAAATTCGATAATTCACTAATTGGCGATGACGATAGTGTAAATTGGCTGACTTTGGATTGGCCAGTGACGTGGATAGGTCCAACAGGCACCGGGCGGCTTAGGGTGATTCACGTTAGAGGGCCCCAGAAATATGGCAAGAGGAATCCTCTAAAGCTGATATAGTTTAGTTGTGGTGTTGCAAGTTTGGCATGTGAAAGATATCTGAAACGGGAATCAAAGAAAAAAAACATTAATAAGAAAGGAACACATCACAAGGGAAAAAGGCATACTTACCCAGAACTCGTTTTTTTTGATAAGCACATATATTTCTGTATATCATATTCATTAAGAAAATGTATGTATCCATTTTTCTATGAATGAATGACATTTTGAATGAACTAAACAAGGTTGCCACTCGTCTGACTTTGCCGTTTTTTGTTTCTTAAGCGGTGAACACATTGTAGGCGTTACCATGGGACCACAACTCGGATCCGTGAGATCCGACAAGCACGATCAGTCATACCCGAGCTAGGTAGGTGCCCGACACACCCTACCAACAACTATGGTTCGGGACACACAAAACAAAACATGAGAAAAAATAAACAACGTAACTCACTTTCCATTATTATTTTTAGTGGGAAAAGTTAAGTTTTCTTCCGAACTCCAACGTAGCTTTAGGCTGTTTCTTAAACTATAAAGAAATAACTTCCGAATTGTATCATACCGTGAAATTTCCAAGCCTTTTCAAGTTTTTTTTATTAGCCTAAACTTAACTGCGGAAAAGCTAATTGGAGATTTTGATACAATTTTCAAGATTAATAAAATAACAAAAGGAAAATTCAGAAACTTTTATGAAATAATAATTCACCCAAATGAACGTTATGAGAAAAAACCCACAAAAAAAAAAAAATTTTACATTTCAGAATTCAGGTCGCGTCAGAACTCCAACGCGAATGTCCCCAAACACTTTCGCGACATGGTCATTAGGTATCGTTACGCTACCACGCACAGCTGTCTGACTCCATTGAGTGGAAGAGTTATCAGCTGACAGCTCTACAAATTGCCACACTCGATAGTGTAGGCTATTCCCGCCAGGGTTGTGTTGAAATCAACAAACACACCACAATTTGTGATTCTCACACAATATGGCCCAAATCAACACAAAGAGTGTTCCAAGTCAGCGAATAAAGGCCTCTTTACATCTGTCGCACATTTATCTGCACAACGTCGCTTAAACGACGATCTTATTTACCAGCTCTGAGTCACACAGAGCATTGAAAATACACGGGTACCCCGTGATACCATATTTTACACAAATGATCGCGCATATAAACGAAGATTGCCTGCATCAGGAAAGGAAACAAATGGGAAAAAATACAATTGCCTTAGTTTATGTTCGGTAACCTTATTTTCACTGTTTTTGATTGTTTCAATATAAAAATATTCACCCTGGTGAAAATCTTCAACAAAATAGAATATACATTTAGGCGTACTATCTAAATAAAGGTTTTTATAAGGGTCTAGTAGTGGTTTCAACCACCACAAGCATATAAAATCTCTGCAGAATAACCTAATAAGATTATGCACTCCACATGAATCCCTTATCCCGAGTACGCCAACCACAATCTCAGCCAATAAGCTCCTAGTACCTGCTCATATGCCACCCAACCCCCTGGAGTCAAAACAAGTAATAACAAATTCCCGTTCCAGAATGACGGGCTTCTTGGTCAAACGCAACAAGACGGAGCAACGCGTTGACTCCTTCACCGTCTCCTACCGGTTGCGCCATAAGAATCACGGGAAAAGACTATGCCCGCTGTACAGGGGAATGTCGACAGGAGAACGCCTCAGGGCCGTCCTCATACATCGGCACTGCCCCAATTGCCTATCGCCGTTCCATCGGTTGGAAATCTGCCCTAGCAGCGACCGGTGCCACCGCTCCCGAGAACCACACCACACTACGCTGCATATGGAGGATGAGCAACCGCAGCCACGCCCTATCTACCACGACGAGCATGACGAGGAAGCAAGTGCCGACGAGGTGCTCTCTATTCACATAACGGAGGACACCTGATCATGGGCACAACAGGTAGCAGATGAGGAGGAAGATATGGAAGAAATATCCAGAGGTGCAGCAGCTTTAGCTCTAGCCCCAGCTGCCAACGGTGAAGCACGATCCTTTCGACCGCTGCTACAACACGAAAAGCGGACAGCAGTCCCAGACCGGAAACGCGACAAGGCGCGAAATAAACACGGAGACAGTGCGGAGACACGTCCTTTCCGCCCATCGCACCGCAATACCAGTGGCCGACGGGGCGGCGCGGAGCCGCGTCCGTTCCGCTTGACCCGACGCTCCACAGACAGAGCGGCCCCGTATCCACCACGTCAGGAAGATAATACCACGACTCTGGTCCCACGACAGGCGATCCCAACCGGCTTCCGAACAGGGAGACTGCGGGCAACCAACGACGTGACGATGATTACCCGATCATTTATCGCTATTGCTCCTACCGCGATGTTCGAATAGAAGCAGGGGGTCGCCTCCAATTGGTGCGCGCCTTCCTTGTTCCCTGCGCGCCGACGTCCGTGATAGATGTGCACTTAGCCAACGACCTCCAACTCGAGCGGCTTAATACGGCCAGACTTACGAAGGGTACCTTAATGTTACGCGGGAAGTATGGAATTACGGATCGGATCACGACCCAGGCTACCGTGGTAGCACGACATACGCGTCTGAGTCCAACCGCAATGATTAACTCCTCGATAGCCTCATCATTTCAGTCCATCAAACTCGCTGACCCGACGTTTTATTGATCCGCGCCGGTGCTGCTAACACTGGGTGCCGACGTCTACGCCACCATCATGGTCAGTGGCACAACCCCGGCTACGATCAACGGGCTTCTCATGCAGTCCACTGTCTTCGGACTGGTAATATCCGGAGCCTTCCAGCAATAATGCTCTGGCATCGCTCATTTACAGTTATTCTAATTTCCTACCGATTTCAAAAGTACATCTAATTAACCAGGTGCATCAAAACCAAGCAACCCCACGTACATGAACACTAACTTTTTCTTTTTTATTCACAGCTCCGCCCAGAGAGGCTGCATTAGTGGAGACCGGGAGTTCACAGGAGATCGTATTGGAATTTTAATTTATCACGCCTTGGGACGGTTGCTGGCGTACTCATCATTTTTCTCTTTGTTGAAAACATGAGCGATAACCTTATAGAGTTTGAGGATTAAAATAAATTTATATATATAATACATACTTATTATCTGAAAAGAAAAATTATAATTATATTGAAATGAATTAATTTCTAATACTTATATTATAAATATTTACCTTTTACTTACCTTTGAAATATTTACCTATATGAAATATTTGCTTAAAATTATTTACCGTTATTCTATACTCACCCTTTTTGGAATACCATGTATATTTACCTGTTTGAAGAACCCTGTAAATAAGAAACATAATTACTGTTTAGCGTACACATATCTATGTGTACCCACATACATATGTATGCTATCAGTAAAAGAAGCAAACGGTCCAGTGGAATGTGCTGGGCCATTGTAAAATTAGTTATTCGCCATCAAGCTAACTAATCACGCCGCTAAATATAATAACTACGAAAACGTGAAAATTGTTAAATTAAATAATTCAACAAGTAAAAATAAAGTTTATATTTTTAATACGTTTAACCTGAAAGTTTTCGCGTTTTTTATTTAATAAAGTGACGTACTACCGCCCCTTAATCCCTCAGTGCACCAACTTCATAGTGCAAAAAATATACATGGTCTTTTGGTACCATACAGTGAACTAGCGACCTAGGAAATAGGGAAAATAATAATTAAATATTAATTACATTGAAAACAATATATTAAAACACTAAAAACCGGTAGACGCGACGCGCTAACATATTTATCTAATACAAAGTGCTGAAAATATAAAAAGAAACAAAATTTTTAAAATACTTAAAAAATACATTACAAGTGCTGGAAACATAGAAAGACAAACAAAAGTTTCAAAATACCTACGATATATACATTATATTAAAAATTATTAGAAATAAAATAAAAATACAAATTAAGTGAGAAATATTAAAGAATACACACATACAAACAAATACAAATATACAAGTACAGAAAAAGTAAAAGCAACAAAAGTGCATCCAATTTTACTGAGAAAGTGAGTGAGGTGAAGTGAAGAACGCAAACGGTGAAGCTACACTGGCCAAGTTCTGAAAAAAAGACGGTGAAAATAAAAAGGGAATAAAAACCCAGAAATTATTAAAAAGAAAAATAAGAGATATTATATAGAAAAGTTGTCGAAAAACAGGAAGAAAAACAAAAGTTCGAAAATATTAAAAAAGGAAAGAACGTAGGAAAATAAAAGAGTTTTTATAATAAAAAAAAAAAAACGTGGAGCGCTTGATGAAAAAAATAAAAATAAAACCAAATTAGACATAATTTACAAAAAAAAAAAAACGATTTTCAAAGTGGTTTGGAAACGCATCCACAAAGTTTTTAATTTTTAAACCACGAGCAATAGACCTGCAAAAGTGGTACCCGGCAGCAAAACCGACGCAACAAAAACGAAGCAGTACTGCCGCTAGCGCAACAGCATCAGCGACACCGAGCGACAACAACAACAACAATCCAGCAACAGAAAAATCAGGTGGTAAAAGCAAATATGCCAAAGTAAGTACACCTTGCCCAAAACATATGCATATATAAGTGCAGCGGAATTCCCCTAAGCAAATAATCGCACTCATCTACGGTAAAGTTGACAGGATCTTGGAAAGAATCCGTACAAAACACCGTTTTGCGCAAATCTCTCTCATTTAATAAAATTCCGCTAAGCTCTTCTTATATATACATAGGTATATTGGTGTTTACGCGGTGTAGGCTGTCACCCGTCCCATCCCCCTCCTT
The DNA here is from genome assembly GCF_040869045.1 of Eurosta solidaginis. NCBI lineage: Eukaryota > Metazoa > Arthropoda > Insecta > Diptera > Tephritidae > Eurosta > Eurosta solidaginis. Next base: position 167,183,625 of record NC_090324.1, read on the forward strand.
TTCTATATGTATATCTATGAATTTATATACATCCCGTATCTTGTATTGTATTCGACTATATTGAATTATATTATATTGAATTACCCCCAAAATCAATACATGGCATTTACCCTCAAATTCCCTATTGGGAATGCTCATGGCCGTGTGGCAGCCTCCACCGCGCAAAATCCACCAAGTCGAATTCGCCGCACGTACAGGATGGCGATCTGGCATGATCGACATCTGTCAGAAAACCACCACCTTTTGGCTATCAAAATTTTTTTATTATTGTTGTCATCTCGTGTAAAGAGATCGCTAAGAATTTCATTTTTTCGTGCAAATCAACATCTTTTTCGATCAAAACCTTCTGTTAATTTATTATTAGCATACATAGTGTTGCAAACTCATTATAGTTCTTTTGCTAACTTCTGTGTTAAAAAAAACATCGTTTGCTAAAATCAAAGCGGTTTTCTCCTTTTTTTCGCGGCACCTCCACATATATATATTGTACAAATATAAATTTTAATAGTCAAGTGCATATTATATGCGTATACAATTATAATAATATAAAGTTGTGAAGACGGCAGCTTCTACCAATTGTCAAGTCACCGATAATTTTATTTTCTTAACTCAATCTTGTAACCACTTATAGTGTGAAAAAATTTTCAATAAAATTGTACCTCAATAGTGTTTAAAATGTCATCTAGAGTTAATTCAATTTGTTTGGAAAGATACGATTAGCCAGTGCGCATCAGCTCGCCGCCTAGACGGGTGAACCACTTAGTCAACAAGTCAAAGCAGAGTTCAGCATATTCTTGCAACGAAGACATTTTACTGATCTACAATTGTTTGCTGTGCAACTGCCCATTTGGCCCATCATAGCTACATTACGTGACGGCCCTTAGAACAACCGTGAAAGCACCAAGGTCTTGGACATACGTTATCATCGAGATTTGCTTCGCCGTTTATCTGTAAGAACCATAGTCGGCCCATCAGCCCTCTCAATACAAACCGGTGAGTACCATCCTCTTGATTATCTAATGGTCCTTCGTCGCCATTGACGGAACCAGCGTTTTTCAATAATATACATACATATACATATATTCGGTATATCCCCACGAATAAATTTTGGTGGCTCCCGCCAAATACAAATTTCTCCCGCCAGAATTATATTTTCCCGCCAAAAAATACATTTTATATATATGTATATGTACATTCTCACCCCAATATACACTTGTACATAAAAGCGGTGCATTAAAAAATTTCGAGGCAAATCCCACACACTTGCGCAAAGTTAGCTCATTGCCCTTTAATACTTGAGTCCCTTGCGGTATAATTTAAATACATATCCCCACTTCTACATTGTTAGCGACACCCAGCAAAAAATTCAGCCATATTCACATAGTTTTAAATACCCAGCAGAAAATTCTGCAGGTCATCCCAACTGGTCCCAGACTACTCCCAATTGAGTCTAACTGGTCCTAGCCTACTACACTCTCGACCAATAGGAAAACTTATCCCTTTGGGTTTCCCGCATAAATAAACCCTCGGAAACCTCCAAAAATAACCAAAATAGCCAAAATAAAATTAAGCAAGTCCCTCTTCAGAATGGCTAGCGTAGTCGAAAGTAAATTTATATCCGAAACGGATCTCTTTTCGGATTACTGCGCTCGGTTCGGTACAACCGAGATCCAAGATAACACCGAGGCATCCCTAAAAATAAAAGATAAAAATATCGATGTGTTCTGGGAACGGGTACAAAGCGCATATGACGCCGTTGTAGAGTCAGATGACAACGATCTTCCCGTCGACTTTAAGGCCTCAGCCTTCAATAAATACCGCGCCTGCCTTATAGCATACGAAGACACAAAGGCAAGAATAGGCGATCAGCTCCAGCTAAGGGTACTAAGCAATCCCGTCCCCGCTACAACGACCACTCCCCAAGAAAATTCCGGGATGCACCTCAAAGTACCCGCTTGTGACACCGAAGTATTTTACGGGAGTTATGATCAATGGCCGTCCTTCCGTGACATGTTCACGGCGGTCTATATCAACTACCCCAAACTCTCGAGCGCCCAAAAACTGTACCACCTCAGGTACAAAACCCAAGGAAAAGCCGGCCAGATAGTAAAGCAATTTCCACTGAGTGATGACAACTTTGCTCTGGCTTGGGAAGCTCTTAAATCCCGTTATGAAAATAAAAGAGTCCTGGTCGACAATCAAATAAAAGTCCTCATGAACCTCAAGCCCATTCCGACTGAAAACAGCGAAGACATTCAGCGACTGCAATCTTCCGTTAATAACTGTCTCCAGATATTGGCAACCCAAGAAGTCTCGACAGACAGTTGGGACCCCATATTAATATATCTGGTAACCTCAAAACTGCCGGAAAATACGGTTGCGCTTTGGGAGCAATCCTTAAGCTCTAGAAGAGACCTACCGAACTGGTCCCAAATGGATCAGTTTCTGCCTACTCGCTACGAGATAGTGGAAAGGGTGGATCAATCGCGACCAGCCAAATCCCGATATAATCCACCCTCCACTCAAAGCCTCCCTCAAGTCAAAACAATCCCCAGTTCAGGCAGGCTCAACCCCCTAACCAAAGCCGCAACCCCCCGCAGAACAACAACTATCAAACTCGTACAAATGCTCATGTGGCCGAGCATCAAAAAGTATACGCCTGCAGAAAGTGCAAGCAGAACTCCCACACGCTACAAAGCTGCTTGCATTACAAAAAGCTGGCAATCCCTGACCGGAAAAAATTCGTGAGAGAAAGCAATCTCTGCGAAAACTGCCTGTCCCAAACCCACCTCGTAAAAGATTGCACAAGCACAAGAACGTGTCTCTACTGCCAAGGTCGCCACAACTCCACCCTCCACGATACAGGAATATCACACCAAACCAATGGCCCTCGAAGAGCGGCAGCCCAAGTAGCAACTACTCAGGACAATACCAACCCAGATCCCAACGAGGAACTTCCAACCACCTCAAACGCTGCCCGCATCCAATCTTTGCATGCGGAAAATGATAGCAAGATCATTCTCCCCACAGCGATAGTGTCTATAGAACACCGAGGGGACTGCTTCAGGCTCAGAGCCTTAGTGGATCAAGGGTCAGAGCGTAGCTTCATCTCGTTGAAAGCTCAAATCAAGCTAGGCCTCCCATATACCCACTCCCTATTTGAAATATCGGGAATGGGAGGCGGAGTAGTACAAACCTCCAACAAGCTATGCTCACTGACCCTAGTCTCAAATGACCACAAGGTAAAAATAAAGGCCCAGGCAATCGTGCTACCTCGGCTCACTAGGCAACTCCCAACACTCACGCTAAATAACGACCAAATGCGTAAATGGTCCCATCTCAAGCTAGCAGACCAGAACACTCAGAACCCCTCCCAAATTGATCTGGTATTAGGCAGTGATCTTATCCCACAAATAATGCTAAATGGCATAGAAAAGATCTCGCCCACACTGCTAGCACAAAACACGATATTTGGCTGGATAATAAGTGGCCAAACCCCCGAAAAGGTCGGAGCACACTCCTCTCAAGCGTGGGAAGTGACGAATGTCCAGCTGAATGAACAGCTAAGGCAATTCTGGGAAATCGAAGAAATACCCAGAACGCGAGTGGAAACCCCAGAATATAAAATGTGCGAAGACTTTTATCAAAGCACAACCACTCGCATGGATGACGGTCGATATATGGTTCGGCTCCCATTTAAACCAACATTCCCGAACGATATCGACCTAGGTCAGTCCCGTACTGCAGCCCTACGACAATTCCATGGCATGGAACGTACTATCGCAAAAAAGGGCGATCTCAAGCAGCAATACGACCAGGTACTCGAGGAATATCTGTCCCTAGGCCACATGGAAGAATGCAGTCCCAATGAAATAGAATCCCTGGGTAAATACAGCTCATTCTATCTCCCTCACCATGCAGTCGTAAGGCCAGACAAAAAGACAACAAAAGTCAGAGTTGTGTTCAACGCCTCTAAAAAGTCGGGTTCCGGTCACTCCCTCAACGATGTTTTATGTACCGGACCAACCCTCGAACCCGATCTCCGACTTATGTTGCTGAAATGGCGAACATATAAATATGTGTTTAATGGCGACGTCGAGAAAATGTACCGCCAAATTCTCTTGCACCCCGATGACCGAGACTACCAACGGATAATATTCTGAACCCCCGAACATAGTCCAATAAAGGACTACAAGTTAAAAACGGTCACCTTCGGGGTTAACTGCGCGCCCTTCCTGGCTATTCGCACTCTACACGAGCTGGCGAAAGACATAGCCGACTCCCATCCACGCGCAGCCCCAATACTAAAATCCGAGACGTATGTTGACGATATTTTATCTGGCAGTCATGATCTTCAATCAGCCGAGCAATCCCTAACAGAGACTATAGACGCTCTCAATTCAGCCGGCTTTCCCCTAAAAAAGATCACGGCAAACCATCCCAACATCCTCCAAAAAATAGCGAAAACTGATCTGCTGGAAACAAACTTTCTCGAGTTCGAAAAGACTAGCACCGCCAAGACCCTGGGCATCCAGTGGAACGCCCTAACGGATACATTCTCGTATACCGTCGACTCAAATCCGGCATCCACGGCAGCCACGAAGCGGCAAATCCTCTCCTCCATTGCGAAACTTTTCGATCCCGCAGGGTGGCTAACGCCAATTATGATCCAAACAAAAGTCTTGATGCAAGAGCTATGGCTAGACGGGACTGACTGGGATGAGCCAGTGAAACCCCTCCGTCTCATCAAGTGGGCGCAGTTCGCCGACAATCTCCCAACGATCTCGGATATTCAAATACCACGCTGGATAAACTACCACCACGATAAACCAGTTGAGCTCCATGGCTTCTGCGACGCCTCGGAAAAGGCTTATGGCGCGACACTTTACGTAAGAACCACCACCTTTTAGTCTCTAAAGGGAAAGTGGCCCCCCTAAAAACCGTAAGTTTGCCACGACTAGAGTTATGCGGCGCGGTCTTATTAGCCAAGTTAGTCGCAGTTGTCCAATCCCATCTCGGCCTCAATCAGCGAAAGTTAACCCTGTGGTCTGACTCCGAAATCGTTTTAGCCTGGCTGGAGAAACCACCTCATTCCTGGAAAACCTATGTCTCCAATCGAACTGCGCAGATCATCGACCTCATCGGCAATGCCACTTGGCGACATGTACGCAGCAAGGATAATCCCGCAGATATGGGCACCAGAGGATGCACCCCACTCGAGCTAGCTAGCTCATCGCTATGGTGGAATGGCCCAGAGTGGCTTTCCCGACCCCCCGAGGACTGGCCAACACCAACGGCCAGGAATATTGTACCCCCCGAACTTCGCCGAGTCGAATCACTACATGCAGCGGAAGAGTCAGAAGATTTCTTGGAACGGTTCTCCTCCTATCCCCGCGCCCTACGCGTAACAGCGTACATGTTGAAATTTGTAACTCGGCTGAGAAATGCTGTAGGACGCAATCGTACCCCTAACGATCCCGCCCTCTCTTACGCCGACGTCATGCGCGCGAAAAACCGTCTGCTGAACTTGACTCAGTCGAGATTCTTCGCTTCCGAAAGAGCCTCCCTCGAAAATTCAAAACCAATCGGAAAGCGAAACGGGATTCTCCGTGCCAACGGAAGATTAGTAAACGCCGACATGACCTACAATGAGTGTCATCCTATCATTCTCCCCGAAAAGGCTAGATTTACTACCCTTTATATAAGGTTTCTACACGAGAGCTTCCTCCATGCGGACCTCCGCCTCCTGCAACAAGCCCCCGACTCAAACCTCAGCTGAAAAAATGTATATTCCAATGTAAAGTCTGCACCATTCATAAGCGACAAACGCAATCCCAAATAATGGCAGCTTTACCCCCCCAACGATGCACTTTCGCGCCCCCCTTCACTACTACTGGCGTAGACTTCGCCGGCCCGTTTCACATCAAAGCTTCGATGCTCCGATCTCCAACCCTCGTAAAAGGTTATGTGGCCGTTTTCGTTTGCTTCACTACCAAGGCGATCCACCTGGAATTGTGTTCGGATCTCACTAGTAAGGCTTTTCTCGCTGCCTTCGCCCGGTTTGTAGGGCGTCGAGGGTACCCGAAGCAAATGATGAGCGACAACGGCACAACATTCATTGGTGCTAAGCGAGCTACCGAAGTAGAGTTCGTTACCTTCCTCAACGAAGTCTCGACAGATATTGTCCAAAAGTATGCGCCACAAGGCATCGATTGGAAATTTATACCCCCCGGCGCACCCCACATGGGCGGATTATGGGAATCTGCCGTCAAAAGCTTTAAAACCCATTTTAAAAAGATTGCCGGAACACACAGCTTCACCTTTGAAGAATTCTCGACTCTATTAATTCGTATCGAGGCCGTTCTCAATTCTCGACCTATCTCCCCGCTTTCCCAGGACCCAGCGGATTTCACCGCCCTCACACCTGGCCATTTTCTCCGAGGCGCACCCCTCCTCGCCATCCCCGAACCGAACTATGAGCACCTCTCTATGATCAACCGTTGGTACCGGTTGAAAGTTTTACATCACCAATTCAGCAAGCGCTGGAAGAATGACTATCTCATGGAGTTACACAAGCGTTATCGATGGCAAACCGCTCAGCCTCCCCCTAAAATCGGCGATCTAGTCGTCATCAAGGAAGACAACCTACCCCCTACCGAATGGCGCCTAGAACGCGTGGAAGACACCCATCTAGGAAGAGACGGCCATATCCGAGTTGTCGACGTACGCACGCAAAACGGTGTGCTCACCAGGCCTATCACAAAATTGTGTTTCCTGCCACCAGCGGAACCTGATTCAGCCCCGCATGGTTCCCTATCATCTCCCGAACCAACTACAGTCCACTAAGCTTACCTATCGACACTATTTCAGAACCCAACTGAATCATCCCGTGTCTCTCACAGGCAGTCCCTAACTCGACGCGTCTTTTCAGACGTAAAACTAACATACACCTATATGCTTTCTTCCGACAGATAGATCGTCAACGCCCTCCGGTTCCAACACCACGACGCTCGCTGTCATCGCAAGTGGTGGTGCCCGCGGCCCGTTCGCAACGTAACGAGGCAGTGCCGGATTACCGAAAGTGCCGATTGTGCATGCGGCATCACGCAATCCTGAGGTGCCCTGTCTTCGCAACTATGCAGCCGCAACAACGTACGTTAATCGCTAGGGCACACCAGTACTGCCTCAATTGTTTGGCGCTGTCCCATTGCACCAACGAGTGCACCTCCACCGAACGCTGTCGGGTCTGCGGGCATCCTCACCATACACTGCTACACCGGGAAACCGGAGGTCGCCAGACGCCGTACGTCGTACCATCACAACAGGCAACTCGTTCGCAACCACGTCATCCGGAGCAGCGCCGTCCCGATCCCGCTGTTCAACATCGCACTGCTCGTCGTCGTCAACAATCTAATGGGCGCGCACCACCCACGCATCCAACCTCGCGACCTAGCATCGGAGACCGTACCATCCGGTGCACTGCCACCGGCCTACGCACATCCATGTATAAAAGAAAGGTTGGAAAGATCCTGATCCAGGAAGCAGTACGCGCCTTGCAGGAGCTGAAACAGACATTAGGCGCTTAGTGCGCCTAGGCGGCCCAGGATGTTTCTTCGGATGGTATGCTAATACATCAGAGCCCAGTGCTCGCCTCCATATCACAATTTGAAGGGGTTCTTCAAATAGAAGATGAGGTGGCTCATTAGAGCGAAACCTCAGAGTGCCCAACGCTCGCCCAAAATTAAATAAATAGAGGTTCTTCGGATGGTGTGCTAATACATCAGAGCCCAGTGCTCGCCTCCATATCACACTTTGAAGGGGTTCTTCCAATAGAAGATGAGGTGGCTCATTAGAGCGAAACCTCAGAGTGCCCAACGCTCGCCCCAAATTAAATAAATAGAGGTTTTTCTTGTAGAAAATGGGGTGCCAATACCTCAGAGCCGTCCCGTGCTCGCCTCCATATCACATTTTAAAGGGTTCTTCAAATAGAGGATGAGGTGGCTCAGTAGAGCGAAGCCTCAGAGCCCCAGTGCTCGCCCCCAAATTAAATAAATAAAAGGTGTACTGATGCTATGCATCCTCCCATGACTTAAACACACCAATAACACTAAAACTATCCAACTTAATAAACTGAATCCCTCAAAATAAACACAAATAAATAAATAAAGGTGTACTGATGCTATGCATCCTCCCATGACTTAAATACACCAATAACACTAAAACTACCCAACTCAATAAATGGATTACATTAAATCAAAAACCCCATAAACTCAATACAGTCCATTAATAATAATAATTTATAAATTAAAAAAAAGGGAATGCTTGGTGGGAGTTGAACCCGCAACCCCGGGCGTATGGTCGGGTACGTCAGCCACTGTGCCACGACTCATACGCTTACAAGCACAAATTTGTGATTCTTACATATATCCATATATACTCATACCCATATCACATATTTACTTATATACCAACCCGCTGTAAGATTTGTCGGGTCTTACACTAGAATTTCCCCTTAAAATTTTACCGTATACCGTTTCTCACAGCCACCACAAGAAATTTGCTCTCCTAGAATAAATTACTTTAGATATTGGTTGCGACTTACAAAAGTACAAAAGTTACATATATACACATATGTATTCGTCCCAAATCAAAAGGCAAACTCCGCCTTAAAACTGCAAAATATTTAACGTTGTTTCGGTCCCTGAAACATTCAAAGTTAATCAGCGCATTATTGACTCTCTCAATTCCTTTTAGGTGTACTTATTATAACACCATTTAATTTAGGTAATTTGCAAATTAACTCCGCCCACCACTATTTATTTCTGTTCGCTGAATATATATATTTGTATGCACATAAACATACTTGGACCCTCACTTGTTTATGCAAATCCCGCTAGTCAAAAGTACAGTGGCCCTCAACTTATAAAAAACAACTCAAAATACAGTGGGTCAAAAGAACTCAAATCACCCTGAAACTTTTGATACAATTTTAGAACCCCTAAATCAATTTCTTCCTATTGAATTAAATTCACAATGGGCGACACAGGTGAAGAAAAACCACAATCCCTTCTACCCCAAGCACCAAAGAAAACAAGAGCGAAATCCCAGAGTGACGAAGAGGAAGCAGCAATCTTTAATAAAAAAATCATGTTTGAAGCCACAAGATTAGAGAAATTTTGCGACAAGTGGTGGAACATCGCGGAAACTGACCACTCGGAAGCTGGTCTCAAGACCTATGTGGAGCAACTAAACAAACACATGGTTTTGGTGGACATGGCGAATGAAAACCTTCAGATGAGCAACATTGAAGAGACAATAAGGAAATCGAGTGAGGAAAGATAAGACCAAATCAACGATTCAGGATTAAATACGAGACTACGGATAAATGAGATCCTCAGTAGTATTAGGCCAGCCCCAGAAGAAGCTAGCAGAACCGATCCGACTCCGCTGGCAACGCTCCCCCCTTCTAATCAACCCAATTATTTAAAGGTACCTGCATGTGACACAGAGGTCTTCTACGGAGGATATGAAGACTGGCCATCCTTTAGGGACATGTTCACTGCAGTGTACATTAGTCACCCCAAACTCTCTCCTGCCCAAAAACTTTACCATTTGAGGCAAAAAACCCGAGGTAAAGCAGCCCTCCTTATTAAAAATTACCCGCTTAATGACCAAAGTTTTGAGCTTGGGTGGAATGCGTTAAAGCATCGATATGAAAACCGCAGAATTCTCGTCGACAACCAGCTCAAAACCCTCTTTAATATCCAACCCGTAACCAGCGAAAATGGTGAACGCATACAATATGTGCAAACCACAATCAATAATTTCCTCTCAACCCTTAAGGCAAACGGAGTATCCACAGCTAATTGGGACCCGATGCTAGTATATCTCTGCTCCTCCAAATTCCCAGACGAAACCCTAGCTTTATGGGAGCAATCCCTCAACTCTCGTAAGGAGTTACCTCTTTGGTCCGAATTGGACCAGTTTCTGACTACTCGGTATGAGGTAGTTGAACGCCTAACCACATATAGGCCTAACAAACCAAAGCCTAATCAATCGAATTTCACCCCGCGGTCTTCTACTCCTACTAATAACTCGTTCCACTCAAGGAACAAGACACACTCATTGCACACTGACCCAAAAAAGGCAGGCTTCGTGCAAATTGTGCAACAGCAATCACTCGCTGATGAATTGTGTCAAATTTAAAGAGCTCTCAGTTCAAGATAGAAACAAATTCGTAAGGGAAAACAGGTATTGCCAGAACTGTTTGGCTTACTCCCACTCAGAAAGAAAATGCGGAAGCAGTTTCACTTGCGTTTACTGCCAAAAGCGACACCACTCGCTCCTACACTACTCAGCCAACAACCAAACGCAAAACAGCTCAAAACCGAAGAAAAGCCTTGTACCTCTCAACAAGCGGCATCGATGAACTCTGAGCTAGCTCCTCAAAACTGCACGGAGAACGTACTCTCACACTTCTCTAGTAGTAGAGAGCGAACCTTGCTCCCTGCAGCAAACATTCCCGTGTTATACAAAGGAGAAACCTTTAATTTTCGTGCTCTTCTAGACCAAGGATTCCAAAAAACTTTTGTAACCTCTAGAATACAAAAGCTACTTGATCTACCCGTTCAAAAGACCAATTACGAAATATTGGGGATGGGCGGACGAACAGTCCAGAAAGCAGATAAGGTGTGCTCAATCACCATATGTTCTCCAGATCTCAGTATTAAAATCGCAACTAATGCGATCATACTCCCTCAACTGACGCAATTCTTGCCAACGTTTAAAGTCTCTTATATAGACCTCAAAGAGTACTCAACACTCTCTCTAGCAGACCCCAACTGTTTCGCGCCTGCCAAGATAGATATGGTAATAGGTAGCGACATACTCCCTCAAATACTGATTCCGGGCCTCAAAACCAATATAGCTGGAAGTTTAATAGCCCAGAACACAATCTTCGGGTGGATATTAAGCGGGCCACTTAAGGAACAGATTTAAACATTCTCAACTCAAGTAGTTGAAACGCAAAAGGAGTCCCTCGAAGACCTACTCAAAAGGTTTTGGGAACAAGAAGAAGTGCCATCGGCTTCCTCTCTCAAAGACGATGATCTAATATGCGAAGAGCTCTACAAAAGTACCACAATCCGAAGAAATGATGGCCGCTACGTAGTAAAACTCCCATTTAAAGACTCGTTTCCCAACTCAATAGCTTTAGGGCACTCTAGACCCGCTGCTCAGCAACAATACCTCAGCGTAGAACGAAGCATTGAGAAAAAACCAGAGCTTCGAACGACCTACTCAAATGTCTTAGCGGAATACTTAACCCTAGATCATATGGAGCCCACAACCCCTCGGGAAATTATACGTGATGGAAAGTATTTCTCGTTTTACTTACCACATCATGCCGTACTCAAACCCGATATTAAAACTACTAAAGTCCGAGTAGTTTTCAATGCATCCAAACGATCTCACTCCGGCATCTCACTCAACGACGTGCTTCATACATGTCACGTTTTACAAAATGATTTAATGGTCGTTATACTCAACTAGCGACTCTACAAATATGTATTTAACGGCGACATTGAGAAGATGTATCGGCAAATATATGTCCACAAGGAAGATCAAGACTTCCAACGAATACTCTTTCGTGAATTTCCTCAAGGCCATGTAGAAGATTTTAAATTAAAAACAGTAACCTTCGGTGTTAACTGTGCTCACTACTTGGCGATTCGCACCCTGCAGCAGCTCGCAGAAGACTGCAAAGCCGAACTCCCCCTCGCCACCAACGTTCTCCTGCGAGAGACCTACGTGGATGATATTCTCTCAGGCGGACATAACATACAGTCCATTCGCGAAACCCTGACTCAGTTGATCGAAGCACTAAAGTCAGCAGGCTTCCCACTCAAAAAAATGACAGCGAACCACCCAGAAATATTGGAATCAATCCCCGAATCTGATCTTCTCGATGCTGACTTTCTAAAATTCCACGACTCGAGCTCCACAAAAACTCTTGGAGTACGCTGGAACGCAATCGAAGACTCCTTCTCTTATTCGTACAACCCCATATCAGACGCACACTCGGCAACCAAGCGACATATTCTCTCGTCCGTCGCGAAACTTTTCGACCCGGCAGGATGGCTATCGCCTATAATGATAGTAGCAAAAACTCTGCTGCAACAGCTCTGGATGGAAGGAACGGATTGGGATGAGCACATCAAACCCGGTTCACTTCTCAAATGGAAATCCGTTACGGAAGACCTCTCAGCAATTGGAGATATAAAAATTCCACGTTGGGTTTAATTCACCCCCAACGTGCCCACTCAGATACATGGTTTCTCCGACGCCTCTGAAAAGGCATATTGTGCCTGCGTCTATTTAAAAGTTCAACACAGCGATAACTCTATATCCTCTCACTTACTCGTAGCAAAAAGTAAAGTTGCACCCCTCCAAACAGTGAGCCTTCCCCGATTAGAGCTCTGCGGAGCGTTACTCCTCTCAAAATTAGTAAAGCATATTCGAACTTCGCTTAAACTCACAGAGAGCAACTTGACTCTGTAGACAGAATCCTCCATAGTGCTGGCTTGGCTCGAAAAGCCACCACATACATGGAAAACCTCTGTAGCAAACCGCGTATCCCAGATACTCGACAATGTCAGCAACGCAACGTGGCGGCATGTACCCAGTGGAGAAAATCCAGCCGATATGGGCACTCGGGGATGTCGACCCCAGGACTTGGTCGACTGTTCACTCTGGTGGAACGGCCCAAGGTGGCTCGTACACTCCCTTCCTGACTGGCCGAAAGATAGCCATCATAATGACTCACCCCCAGAACAACGACGGATAGAAGCCCTGCACTCACTGGAAAATCATGACTTTCTGGACCGGGTTTCGTCATTCGCTCGAGCATTGAGAGCCCTCGCTTACATTCGCCGATTTGTCTCGAAGTCCAGGAAACAGCTGATACCCTCCACAATTCATCTCACCCAAGAAGAGATTCGTCATGCAAAGGTGCAGCTCATTGCGAACGCTCAGAAAAACCAGTATGGAAAAGTGATTGCAGACCTCAAAGCTGCAAAGTCTCTCGGAAAAGGAAGTTCGTTGCTCCCGCTCAACCCGGTCTTGGACGAAATGGGACCATTACGCGTAAATGGACGCCTCGCCTATGCAGACATGAGTCACAACGAAAAGCACCCTATAATCATACCCGACAACTCACGGTACTGCGCTCTCCTTTTGGACTTCCTCCATGCAACCTTACTCCATGCCGATACACAACTTATGACCCGCATGGTCCAACAAGAATATTATATTCCCCGCCTGAAACAAAGGGTGAAAAAATGCATATTTCAGTGCAAGAAATGCACTATCTATAAGCAAAAAATGAAATCTCAAGTGATGGCCGCTCTACCACCAGAGCGCGTAACTTACTCACTGCCCTTTCATACCACTGGAGTAGATTTGCCTTTCCTCGTCAAATCGTCAACTCTCCGACGTGCATCATACGCCAAAGCATACGTCTGCGTTTTCGTATGCTTTTCCACCAAAGCCATACATCTCGAAGTCTGATTATGTCCGATAATGGTAAGACATTTGTAGGAGCCCAACGCAGCCTGCAACGCGAGTTTACCACATTTCTCCAGGAAGCTGCCAAAGACATCGTAAGCAAATATGCTCTCCACGGACTCTCATGGCAGTTTATCCCTCCGTACGCCCCCCACATGGGAGGATTGTGGGAAGCAGCAGTGAGAAGCTTTAAAATTCACTTAACCAAGGTTGCCGGAAATCAGAAGCTTACTTTTGAGGAGTTCAACAGTCTCCTCATTCGCATAGAAGCGATCCTCAACTCCAGACCGCTGTCACAAGACCCCGACGATCTAAAAGCTTTAACTCCTGGTCATTTTATACGCGGTGCTCCCCTTCTGTCTATTCCTGAGCCTAACTGTGAGAACCTCTCTTTAGTGAACAAATGGCAAAAGCTAAAGGTACTGCATCACCAATTCAGCAAACGCTGGAAAACCGAATACCTTCAGGAACTCCACAAGCGATACAAATGGCAACGCCAAGACGATCTCTTACCACCCAACGAATGGCGGTTAGGCCGAATCACAAAACTTTATACTGCTCGTGATCAAAGTGTTCGCGTAGTAGATATCCGAACCGAGGGCGGAACTGTCACTCGCAACATAACGAAAATCTGTCTGTTACCCCCCGCCTAATCGTATTCCTCAGTTTTTATAGGACCTCCCACGATACCCGAATGTAATCTCTCCTCATCACACACACCCCCTTCTAATAAGGGTTTTCGACGTTTCTTTCCAGATCCAAGGATTATCGGAAGTGCCGCCTCTGCTGCCGCATTCACTCACTTCGATTTTGCCGCGCTTTTCTGGCTATGACTCCAGACGAGCGCTATGAATCCGCAAAGGCGCACCGTTACTGCATAAATTGTTTAGCCACCTCACATGTAACGGGCGCCTGTGACTCTCCAACAAGTTGTCGTCGCTGCGGGCTAGCACACCGTACTCTGCTTCACAGGCCCCCCGCGCTCTATCAAAACGCTCGCCAAATCATGACCGCGAAACAAATCGACTTCCGAGGAATCAGAAACGGCGAACTAGCACGGCAACCAGGCCGAAGTCCACTACTCAGTCCCAGCGCAGTCGTGTAGAGAAGCCGCGCCAACCACGTCGTCCTATCCTCCAAAGGCGCCTTCGCGGCTTATTCAATCAAGCCAAGGAAACGCTGGAGGAGCTGCAGGATCTCATGCAGATCACCTCGCCCCAGGCCCGCCGGCATGTTGAAGACATGAGCGATAACCTTATAGAGTTTGAGGATTAAAATAAATTTATATATATAATACATACATATTATCTGAAAAGAAAAATTATAATTATATTGAAATGAATTAATTTCTAATACTTATATTATAAATATTTACCTTTTACTTACCTTTGAAATATTTACCTATATGAAATATTTGCTTAAAATTACTTACCTTTATTCTATACTCACTCTTTTTGGAATACCATGTATATTTACCTGTTTGAAGAACCCTGTAAATAAGAAACATAATTACTGTTTAGCGTACACATATCTATGTATACCCACATACATATGTATGCTCTCAGTAAAAGAAGCAAACGGTCCAGTGGAATGTGCTGGGCCGTTGTAAAATTAGTTATTCACCCTAACTAATCACGCCGCTAAATATAATAACTACGAAAACGTGAAAATTGTTAAATTAAATAATTCAACAAGTAAAAATAAAGTTTATATTTTTTATACGTTTAACCTGAAAGTTATCGCGTTTTTTATTTAATAAAGTGACGTACTACCGCCCCTTAATCCCTCAGTGCACCAACTTCATAGTGCAAAAAATATACACTCTTGTTCTTTCGAGTTGCTCGCCGCAAGGGGGCCGGCATGTTTAGGCCACCAGCCTAAATATTCGCTACCACCCTAATCCACATTTTTGGCAATATTATTATTTACCAGTAACGGCCCACCCCTGCCGAGCGCTAACTTCAAAGGGGAAAAACTCGACGAAAGTTAGCTATCGGCAGGTGGTGCGGACTTTTTTTGTGTTAAACTGCTTCTTCTATTTTGGAACGTTCACGAGCCAGCAGCTAGCCCCAGGTGAGTAATATAAACAAACCATTTTCCACATTTTCCATTTTTACTAAGCTGCGATTTTTCATTGTAATTAATATTTGCAATTAATAGTTTTCATAAATGTGAATTTGCCAAGTGCATAGTGAATTGTCGATTTAATTAATTTTGATCTTTAATCAATATAACTTTTCTGAAGCTTAATCGCGCCCATCCGTGCGCATTTGGATTAACAAAATTATAATTGTACGCTTTGAATTGCGTTTATATTGTGAAATAATAAGCTTTCCTGACGAACAGGAAGTTTGTGAGTTTTTCACTTTTATAAACAAATATTGCAGCTCGTCGCTAATTCCTTTCTTTATATTTTATAAATAAGTTGTAATTACTCGGTATTAACTCTTCCTTTTTATTTCTTTTATTTGCGAGCGATCGCGCCCCACGACACGCAACAATTATATATATATATATGAATTAAAGAATTTAACTAACTATATGATAAATATTATATACATGAAAACATAGATAGCAAATCTCATCGTTGTACATATTGTTACGAAGATTAGCAAAACTAAGGGGTGATGCTATCTTTAGGCCGATGTTAAGCAGTGACGTGAATTCACATCAATAATTCAATATCATTATGTATCTACATAAACGAAACAATAATTGCGTCTACAAATATGTACCATGTACGTATACGAGCAGCGGAGACTCAATGCACAAACACATGCATATATCTGAGATACTCCTGAAAGTATGCAATGAGAGAAGCTATAAAATCGTGCAATTGTAGTTACAGCTGAGAAGTTTGAGAGCTGATGGCAACTAGTATATTCTGGAAGCGCCTAGAAGATGCGAACGTTGAAATCAGATAATATAAAAGGCAGCAAATGTAGAGGAGCTGGAATTCAGTTTGAGTTGAGCTATCAAGCAGTTATTGATTAAGCACGCAATCTGGCGGGCAATAGTAGAGTTTCATTTGAACTATCAATCAGTTTGGTTGTTAAGCAAGCTAGTTGCAAAGTATAAGTGTTATTGTGAAGTACTTTAAAAAAGGCCATTTTTCCATTATTCAATATTGGAGTTATTTATTCAACAGTTTAGTGATTCGAACTTAGCAGAAGGGCAAATAAGAGGACTTGCAAGTAAACTCGTTACAATTGGTGTCAGAAGAGGAATTGTTGAATAAATTCCGAAGATTGCGAATACATCTTGGACATGGCAAAGTTAAGTGAATTAAGGATCCATCAACTGAAAAAGAGTTGGAGAACCGTGGATTGAATACAACCGGCAATAAGGTCGATCTTCAAGCACAGCTACGAGAGGTAATGGAGTCGGAGGGAATTAATGTGGACGATGATGTCTTTCATCCTGATGGCTTCGGGACAACAACAAAAATTGAGGAGAAAACCGAAACATCGCAGACAGTTACGAGCACAGACTTGAACATGATTTTGGCGGCAATATCTGCTCAAACATCGACAGTGTCATCTAAACTGGCAAAACAGAAGACATATATGGCATCACAACTAGAGTCGCAGGAGAACCATATAACATCCAAGATTGAAGCACAAGAAACACGTATAACAGATATTTCATCACAAATATCCACAAATATGGCATCTCAACTGGAAGAACAGAAGACATATATGACATCGCAGTTGGCTCAGCAGTTGAAAGCACAAGAGGATCGCACATCATCGCAGTTGGAGGGTTTTAGTGAACGACAAGATAAAATTGAGGCTGAGATGGATGCTTTGAAAGATGGATTCAGGAGTTACAATTGAACCGTCCAATCACTTCAGCGTCTACTTTGAAGGTAAAATCACCAACGTTTGATGGTTCTTTTCCTTTCCAGGTCTTTAAGTTTCAGTTTGAGAAGACCGCAGCAGGGAACAACTGGAGTGCGCAAGATAAAGTTGCTGCACTGTTCATGGCATTGAAAGGGCCTGCAGCTGAGATTCCACAAACTATTCCAGAGGGCGAACGGAACTGTTATGAAACATTGATGGGCGCTCTAGAGAAACGATACGGAACTGAGCATAGGAGACAGATATGCCAAATGTAGTTGCTGAACCGCTTCCAGAGGCCTGGCGAAACATTGCAAGAGTTTGCGTCGGATATTGAAAGGCTAGCACATTTAGCGAATGCAGACGCACCCGTGGAATACACTGAAAGGGTAAAGATTCAGAGCTTTATAAATGGCATACGGGACGTCGAAACAAAGCGAGCTACATACGCAAACCCAAAGCCAACATTCGCAGAAACGGTGTCACAAGGTCTGATTCAGGAGACAGCGTCGCTTCTGTGTAAGCCAGTTTGCAAAGCACGTCGTGTGGAAGTAGAAAGGCCAGAGTGGGTAGGCGCAATATTGGAGGCGCTGAAAGGATCGCAAAAGCGGAGTGAAAAAGTTATCAAATGCTTCAAATGCGGGAAGTCCGGTCACATTGCACGATATTGCGATCTTGGTCCTAATAGTTCCAACAATGTGGGTGGCCGTAAACGCAAAGCGGGAGGAGATGAGCAAGAGCGAGTAAGAGGTAGAGATCGAGAGCTCGATCCAGCTATTGAATGCCCTGTGATATCTGTGTTGCAAATTGGTAGAAAATCGAGCAGTCTTACCATCAGAGGGAATGTGGATGGTAAAGAACGTGTAATGACTGTAGATACGGGCGCATCTCATTCCTTGATCCGATCTGACTTGGTCAACTGGAGAATAAAACCGTTACCTGGAGCAAGGTTGCGTACGGTCACTGGCGAGTATAACCAAGTTCAGGGAGAAGTGATATGTGAAGTCTTGATTGGAAAGTTTCGTTGTGGCGAAGATCGTTGAATAAGTCATATTGGGAGTGGACTTCTTGGTTGACCATGACATCAAGATCGATATGCAGAGAAGGGTGATCCGCTATAAGAACCAGGATGTACCACTTAACTTCAAGTTGGAGAAATGGTTCAGTAGTAATCGAGTAATGGTGGAGAAGACTCGACAAAAGCCACGAAAGTCAAAAGGAAAGGTTGATGGATCGAATGGGCCAAATAAACAGAAATTAAAAGTACCTGCGAGAAAAAGGCCGGCATGGACAAACCCTAATGGACGCAGTAAAACGACTGAAAGAAATTTTCAGAAAGAATGCAAGGGTGGTTTCAAGCCATCGCGCACTACTGTTGTGAAACGTCCAGACGATAATGATGATGCAAAGTCAATCTGTCAAGTGCAAGCTCTGCAAAGAAGTTCACTGGCCAAATAACAGAGTGCGAGGGAACGATCACGAATAATGAGTAGTAAGATGAAACGCAGGGGCTAAGATACTTGGCTTGGATATCATAAGTGGTTTCAGGCTCTGGATCAGGGACTGATATCAGTCTTAGACCGGCCATAGTGACGAATGTCACGCGTGATTAGTTATCACGTCCTGCACGAGGTGCCCCTGCTTCTACTGATAATGGCGGATCTAGAGAGGACAACTCGATAAAACCCGCACCCCTTGAGTCATTGTGCCGAGCTCAGGGGAGGGAGAGTCAAGATCGGTACACAACGGTGACGAACTGGACTGTTTTAGGACTTTGATTTCACATCACATTTTGACTTGATGACATTGGGCTGGTAGGTGCGGTATTCTGCCACTTTAGTAGGTCGGGGTGAAACCCTACCAAAATGGCTGGTAGGCTAATGCTGCACCTGCCCACGTCCCGTTAAAACCGTGGCGGGCCTCAAGGTACGTTCCGGCTCCGTCGCCGTTAAGTTGGTGGTGTAGGTGCGGTTGAAGATTTTCCCGCTTCGCGTCCGGTCTGGCTCTGAACGCATTACTCATAAGGTAATGCGTCAACCGTCGCGTGGCCTCCCTGCGTAGCATAGATAACCACGAGATCGTTAAAGGGCGACTACACAATCGGCTCCGGATAGCGGCCTTGAGGGGGGACTTTTTTAGAATGGACAATACTAATACGAATCCGCCAAGGATGGGGTGCGGAAGAAGAGCGCTTTTGATGGAAATCCGTCAAATCAATCTTCAGCACTCTAAGGCAGCTTCCGCAAATTTGTTACTCTGCCTTGAAAAAGGCGGAGTGGATATAGTCCTTGTCCAGGAGCCGTGGCTGAGTAGTAACGGCAGTAAGATTTCTGGATTAAGGACTGGAAAATTCAACACCTTGGTGCATGGGGAGGCAAGTAGGCCTAGATCCTGTGTGCTTGTTAAAAAAGAGATTAAAGCTTTTATTCTCTCTAATTTCAGCAATGCTGACGTAACCACGGTCTGCCTTGAGCGAGGAAGTAATGAAATGTGGGTGGTCTCAGCGTACATGCCCCACGGGGACGTAGTGGGACCACCACCTGCGATACTGGGTGAAATCACCGCTGAAGCAAGGCGGAGAGGTGTTGGCGTGATCATCGGTGCCGATGCAAATGCCCATCATAGCATTTGGGGAAGCTCGGATACCAACACTAGAGGTGAGTCTTTATTTACTTTTATTGTAGATGAGGGACTTTGTATATGTAATAGGGGGAATGACCCGACTTTTATTACTGCGTTAAGGGAGGAGGTCCTGGACCTCACCCTGGTTAGTAGAGAACTGGAAGGTCGGATATCTGGATGGAGGGTTCTCAACGAGCACTCCTTCTCTGATCACCGATATATTCAGTTCTCAGTGAACGAAGAACGTCCCGGTAAAATATCTTTTAGGAACCCTAAAAGTACTAACTGGGACTTGTATTGTAGGAAGCTGGGAGAGCTACTGCCTGCGGTGCCTATCATTAGTTCGGGCCTGTCCGAATCTGAGATAGACGTTCTGGTGGAAAACTTCACCTCGGCAAGCAATAGCGCCTTTCAGCTGTCCTGCCCATTGAAAACTTACAGGGGGAACGGCAAGCCGCCCTGGTGGTCGGATTCTCTTGACGACCTAAGAGCGTCCAGTCGGCGGCTCTTCAACAGAGCCAGGAGGAGTAAATTACCCTCGGACTGGGAGCTCTATAAGGTGAGTCTGGGGATTTATAAATATGAAATAAGGATAGCCAAGCGAGATGCATGGCGAAGCTTCTGCGAAAACGTAGAAGGCTGCAATGAATCCGCGAGATTTAGAAAAATACTCTCTAGGAACCCCGCTCCTCTGGGGTATCTGAGAGATGATGGTGGGGACTGGTCGATGAGTAGCGAGGAGTCCCTAAGGCTTTTACTGGACAATCATTTTCCCGATGTCCCAGTTGCGCAGGGATCTTCGCCTGCATGGTCGGCGGTCGTTGGCTATGCAGAAGTGCCTGCCATTCCAATACGGGAAAGTCAGATAACCTGGGCTATAGGGTCGTTCAAGCCCTATAAGTCTCCGGGCCCGGATGGAATCATTCCTGCGCAGCTTCAAAGGTCTTTGGGGATTTCCTGCCGCTGGTTGGCCATCATATATACTAACTGCCTCAGGCTTAACTATATCCCGAAGTCTTGGCACACGGTTAGGGTTATTTTCATTCCGAAGGCCGGCAGAAGCTCTCATGTATCACCTAAGGATTTCAGGCCAATCAGTCTCTCGTCGTTTCTTCTTAAGACGTTTGAGCGGTTGATTGACCTGTACCTACGGGAAAGGATACCTCGGGGGTTACTGTCGGCTTCACAACATGCGTACTGCAAGGGCAGATCGACGGAAACGGCTCTCCATTCGATTGTAAAGCAAATAGAGGGGTCCCTAGAACACAAAGAGTATGCTCTGGGTGCCTTTCTAGACATCGAGGGAGCTTTTAACAATGTCTTACCGGGGTCAATCGAAAGAGCTCTGGTGGGTTTAGGAGTCGAGGCGGCTCTGGTTGAATTTATTAGCAAACTTCTATGCGGCAGAATTGTCGAAGCGGAGTGGGGAGGGGCCATAATTAAGAGGAAGGTGTGCAGGGGCACGCCACAGGGGGGTGTCCTATCTCCTCTCCTCTGGGTTGTGGTAGTCAACGAGCTTCTTGTGGAGCTGGAAGCCAATGGTTGTCGGGTGGTTGCCTATGCAGATGACCTCGCTATCCTAGTCAGAGGCAAATTTCTGGGCGCCCTGCGCGATGTTCTTCAGGGCTACCTGGATACTGTGGCTAGGTGGGCTGAATCATGTGGATTGGCGGTCAACCCGGGAAAAACGGAATTGGTCCTTTTCACGAGAAGATATAAGGTGCCCGATTTCAGAACTCCCTCGATTGGAGGGGTACCGTTGGTACTTTCTGATAGGGTTAAATATTTGGGGATTGTTTTGGACAAGAAACTGTCCTGGAGACCCAATGTGGAAGATCGGGCCAGGAAGGCCGCCATTGCCTTGTACTGCTGCAGAGGAGCTATCGAAAAGAGATGGGGACTCTCGCCAAGAATAGTACACTGGCTTTATGAGATGGTGGTCAAACCGATTCTGCTATATGGGGTGCTGGTCTGGTGGAAAGCACTGGACACGGCGAGCACCTCCAAAATGTTAGTGTCAGTGCAACGGACGGCGCTGATCGGTATCAGTGGCGCTCTCAGAACAACGCCTACCTTGGCACTGAACGTCATGCTGAACATATACCCAGTAGATATTGCGGGAAAGGCGGCCGCGGCAAGGTCGTTGGTCAGGCTTCGTGATATGGGATATAGACTTTCTGACCGCGGACACTCTAGCCTTCTTACCAGTTTCGACTTCATCCCGGACAGAACGGACTACTGTATGCCGATAACAGCTCCCTATACAACCTTCACCCCAGTTATTCCAGAGAGAGAGGATTGGGGAAGAGGAATTATCTGGGGCATGGGACCGGTTAACTTGTTCACGGATGGGTCAAAGCTGGATGGAAAGGTTGGTGGGGGGGTCTTTTGTCAAGAGCTAAATTTAAGCCGCAAGTTTAAGTTGGCTGATCACTGCAGTGTATTCCAAGCGGAAATTGCTGCGATTAAGGATGCGGTGGATGGAGTGCTATCCAGTGCTACCACGGTTAGGGAATTTAACATCTACTCTGATAGCCAATCGGCTATCAAGGCCTTGAGCTCAACTACAGTGCGATCGAGGGTGGTCTGGGAGTGCCTGACCTCGCTTGCGATTGCATCGAATTATTTTACAATTAAGATTATCTGGGTCCCGGGCCATAGTGATATCCCGGGTAACTGTCAAGCGGATCTCTTAGCCCGCATCGGTACAACTGAACCGGATGAAGATGGCTGTAGGGACTTCGGGATCCCGCTGGCCACCTGTGGATTGCTCCTCCATAGCTGGGCCTCCAATCAGCTCAGCAAACGTTGGGCGGATACCACGTCTTGCAGGGTAGCAAGATCTTTCTGGCCGAAAGTGGATGGCAGGAGGTCTGCTGAAATAATTGGGTTCACTAAGGCTCACCTATCAATGGTCATTGGGGTTTTGACAGGGCACTGTCCCATGGGTATCCATGCGGTACGTCTCAATATACTGGAAACTCCATCCTGCTGCAGCTGTATGGAGGATGATGAGGTGGAATCACCAAATCACTTTATGCTTGATTGTCCAGCTTTTGCCAGAATTAGGCGAAAGTACTTCGGTCGCGACTCACTTGGATCTCCCGAGGATATATCCAAAGTTGAGATCGGTATCATTCGGAGCTTTATCGTTGCTACCCAACGATTCTCTAAGTAGCTGGATCTAGGTCACCGTTATTTTTGGTGTATGTGGTATCACAACGGACCTTCGTGTTGTCCAAGTGAGCTATCCTTATCAGGGCAGCTACCACCTAACCTATCCTAAGATGAAACGCAGTTGCAATGAGAACAAAAATTTGGAAGGTTTCTTGGAGGGAGATTTGGTACTGTTATACAACCCTCACCGGCGAAAAGGTGTTCCATCCAAGATTCGGTGCAGTTGGGAAGGCCCGTACAAAGTTGTGAAGAAGATCAGTGATACCATCTACCGTATACAAACCACTGGGAAACCACGGAGTAGAAGATTGGTACATCTGGAGATGCTAGCGGCGTTTAGATCAGGGATTTGTCTGATCGGGACGATCAGATTTAGGTGGAGGGCAGTGTTACGAATATTAGCAAAACTAAGGGGTGCTGCTATCTCTAGGCCGATGCTAAGCAGTGACATGAATTCACATCAATAATTCAATCATTATGTATCTACATAAACGAAACAATAATTGCGTCTACAAATATGTACCATGTACTTATACGAGCAGCGGAGAGTCAATGCAGAAACACATGCATATATCTGAGATACTCCTGAAAGTATGCAATGAGAGAAGCTATAAAATCGTGCAATTGTAGTTACAGCTGAGAAGTTTGAGAGCTGATGGCAACTAGTAGATTCTGGAAGCGCCTAGAAGATGCGAACGTTGAAATCAGAGAGTATAAAAGGCAGCAAATGTAGAGGCGCTGGAATTTGGTTTTGAGTTGAGCTATCAAGCAGTTATTGATTAAGCACGCAATCTGGCGGGCAATAGTAGAGTTTCATTTGAACTATCAATCAGTTTGGTTGTTAAGCAAGCTAGTTGCAAAGTATAAGTGTTATTGTAAAGTACTTTAATAAAGGCCATTTTTCCATTATTTAATATTGGAGTTATTTATTCAACAGTTTAGTGATTCGAACTTAGCAGAAGAGCAAATAAGAGGACTTGCAAGTAAAATCGTTGCAATATATAAATCAGTGAAAGTATGAATATAATGTTTCCTTAAAGTTGGTTTTATTTAGACCATTCTTAATAGAAGCTGGGATGGAATTCCAAACACGAACAGCGTTGACAAAAATAGTCTTGCAGAGGGTAGGGGAGAAAAGTTGGGAACAATCAAGTAATTTAGTCGGCCAGACCTTGGAAATATCAATTTCTAATATAGGTAATTAGGCTTTTTCTCCGCCATCAGACGATAAAGAAAGATACAATTTCTTGCCTTAAATATTCCAAAATTTCACAGCCCAAGAGGCTAGATTTCCATGCAGAGATATGCTCGTATCTTATTAGTCCGTATACATATCTCGTGACATTATTGAACACCACTTCAATTTTGTGAGCAGACCGGGAGTCCATCTTGCTATAGATGAGTTCAGGATAACAAATGATCGGTAGTATAAATTGTATAGTGAGCTTTCTCCTAATGGCGACCGGAATATATGAGGCAGAAAATCGTAGGTTACGTAAAACATAATAAACTTTACTTATGATAGAGTTGACATGATCGGTACATGTTAGGCTAGAATTAATGATAAAACCTAGATTAGTAACCTTTGACACAAATTGTACGCTCTCATCTCCTAAAAATACCGGTGGAATGGTTAAGTAGTCCACGCGTCTGTTGCATATAGGGAGAACATAGGACTTAGAGCAGTTCAAGCGGTGGCCGTTTTGCAAATCCCAAGATGCGATAAATGATAGGTCTTTGTTGAAATCAGAACACAATTCATTGGTCTCCTCAAGATGGCGTGACATGTAAAGGTGCACGTCATCAGCATAAGCATGAATTAGAGCAGACTGGCACGTAATAAACACGTCATTGACAAACATGCTAAACAAAAGTGGGCCCAGAATAGAACCTTGTGGAACACCAACTAAAAGAGGTCGCAGCTCAGAGACTTCAGAAGCAACTTTTACACGCTGGTATCGACCTTCCAAATAACTTTTCATTAGCCGCACTGCAGATTCTCTAAACCCAAAGTATCTTACTAGCTTTGAACGCAGTAGTTCGTGATTGACGGAATCAAACGCCTTAGAAAAGTCTAGCAAGCACAGTAGCGTCATATGGTTCTTGTCAAATGGTATGCGGATGTCGTAAAGTATTTTCATCATAGCCGTGGCACAGCTGTGCTTGGCCCTAAAACTAGACTGGAACGGAGATAACAAGCCAAAACAATTAACATGTATATGGATTTGCTCAGACATAATAGACTCAATTACTTTAGACAGTGCAGGCAAGATACTTATAGGACGAAAATGACTGGGACTACATGCAGATTTAGCTTTAGCTGCAGAAATCACATTTGCAATCTTCAATACATCATGAAAACAAGATGTCGTGAAGCAGTGGTTTATGATATGGGTAAGCGTAGGTAGGATAATCGGCAGAATAATTTTAATAAATTTTAGGGGAATTCCATCTACACCAACCGCCTTAGACCGCATTTTAAACACACATTTTGCTACATCTAATTCCGATACAGTACTAAACTCAAACATTTCACCAACATTATTAGCAGAACACGAGTAACTCAGCCGAGGATCGGGCGAACATGAAAAGGTATTACGATTGACAAAAGCATCGTTAAGAGTGTCAGGCTCTAGCGAGCATTCTATATTGGCACTAGCATGTACCCGAAGGTTTCTCAAATTGCGCCACAAAACATTGCAGGGCAATACAGGATCTAACTTTTTAAGGAAGTACTTTCGCTTTTCTTGCCTAATAACTGAAGTAGCTTCATTCCTAGCAGTTTTAAAGGCATTCCATTTTATATCCGTCCTGGATTTTTTCCAAGCAGAATACGACTTGTTTCGGCTTTTGATCACATGAAGCGGTTTTGCAGTCATTAGTACGAATCTGGACATGTGATATAAAGGCCTGGTAGACACAATCATTAAGAAAGCTCAGCTTTTCATTAACAGAGCAAAGCCCCCAGCATGTAGCCCAGTTAACTTGTGAGACATCCTCTACTAATCTTTCAACATTCAACATTCTATAGTCATAAAAACTGTACGAACGACTTACTACACTTTTTTTGTCAACATGTATATCAAAACAACAAAAAATCATGTCATGGTCAGATATAAACGAGAACTGGTCAAATTTTAAAACAACATTGATAAAATAATCAATAAGACTTGGACAACAATTATTCCCATACCTCGTCTGTATATTTACATTGAAACGAGACATAGCAACACTAGAAACATCCTCTAATAAACGGGATGTGTACAGATCATTACACAGAAGATTGACGTTGAAATCACCACAAACGATTATATGACTATAGTCAACAGCATAAGCGGACAGAACATTAAAGAATTCACTCACATTACAGTATTTATTGGGACTATATACACAGGACACAAGTACTTTAGACATAGAGCTAGTCAATTCGATAAACGAAAATTCAACATTCGTACCAACGGAGCGAGAAAAAATTTGCTTTTTAAAGATTGTTTACTCAGACCATTTTAACAAACCGAGGGTGGAGGTAGCTCCTACAATATAAAGCAAACCAAGTGCAATTAATTAAGTCATTTTAAGTGTGTATAACAAAAATTAAAAAGACCAAATATAAATATAAGTGTATGTAAAAAAAAATAAAAGAAAACCACTTATGTGAAGAGCGCAGTCCAGCGTGAAGGGAAAATACATTTTAGCTGGTAAGTTTCTCATTTTATGACATACGTAAGTGCAAATTTTACACATTAGACGTTTCACAAACATAATGGCCGACGCTACGGCGTCTAAAGGCCCTGGCGAATACAACGCTGATGGAAAGCCTGACGCAAATTGGTTTGAAGAAGGCCGAAGTCAGAAAAAGTTGGAAAACCAGAGGAAAAGACAACTAAAAACCAAAAGTGAGAGCAATGAAGATTACAGACGCACCAAAGTAGGTACAGTTGACGACCCGAAAAGAACAAAATCGGACGACACTAAGAATATACAAATACCATTACAAGGCATGCTAGTGCCGAAAGGTACTTTTGCCAAATTGGCGGCAAACGCTCAAGTTTTGGCGGCAAATGCAAAGACATTGGAAAAGTCAAACACAGACACAAACAAAAAAAGTGCGGAAAATGAAAAAAACATGGAAGTAGAAGCAAACGGCAATGTAGTGACTAGCAATACTAAGACGGCTAACAACACAGAAAACGGTAATCTAATTTCCAGTCAAAAAATAGAAGAATATAATGCGAAGTATACAGAACTTCACAGAGGTGATTTCTGTGTCCTAATAGACACATCAAAAAGCTCGCTGTGTAACAATGAACGAATGAAAAATGGCCTATTTTTATGGCACAAAATCCAAAACTTTGAAATAAACGGCATTAAAAAAATAAATGCAATAGGAAGATTCCTTTACAAAATATACTTTCACACCTTCGAACAAGCAAACCAATGTCTAGAAAATTCCAACTTAGACAAAAATAACATGAAAGCCTTTATACCACGCAACTTAGTGGAAACAATGGGGGTTATTAGACAAGTTCCTCTTGAGTTCTCAGAGGACGAAATTTTAAAGAATATTATATCTAGCATTCCGGTAAAATCAGTGTGTAGGCTAATGAGGAGGGACCCCGACGACAGGACAAAGTTTTTACCAACCTTTACTGTGAAACTAGGATTCGAAGGTAGCAATCTACCAGAATATATTGAGCTTTTTTATGTGAACCTGAAAATAACTCACTTTATACCCAAAGTGCGGCAATGTTCTAACTGTGGTAGACTAGGGCATACCAGGGCAGGATGCAAGGGGAAAAACAGATGCATAATGTGCGGGAAGGAGGAAGGCTGCAGCAGCCAATGCAACAAGACAAACAACTGCATTCTATGTGGAGAAGAAGGGCACAACTCATTGAACAAAAACAAATGCAACGTATGGCAAAAGGAGGAAAAGATCATCGAAATAATGACAATTAAAAAAATTTCAAAAAAAAGAAGCGCATGACATTTATAATATATCGAACGACAGCAACAACCGGTTTGCGATCTTAGATAATTATGAAGAAAGTGACAAAAATCAAATATAGTCGGGTGGCACAACAACCCACACAAACCACCACAAATGAACCGAAACCAAAAACTCCGCGCGAGATTCTTTGCTTAAGTCGCGGCAGGGCTTTTTAAAAAGGAAGATATAAACCAAAGGCAGAATACGCTAAGAAAATCAACACGACTGACTAGGGTGTAACTCTGAATCAAACTGAACTTTCACTTTATTACCATCAATAATGAAACTTACAATTTGCTGATAATAATATTAATACTTATTGCTAACTGAATGATATTATTGCTTACTAAGTAGAATTAACTAGCTGTGTACTTAATATTTTGTTAAATAGCAGAATTCCCAGAATTGCCAGTTTGCAACTTTAACTTAGACCGGATACTTTTGTTTATTTGTGATTTTTAAAATGAATTGGTCAATATCGTCTGCTGCTGACTCTGCACTTATATAACTTGGCGAGCTATTGACCTTATTTGGTAGAGTAGCGGAATTATACGTAACTACTCTCCCTTTTAGATTGGAATTCTCCTGAATTCTACTATTTAATATTATAATTACTTTATTATGTTTAAAAATTGAAAATATTACAACCATTATTATTATAATAATTATGCTTACGATGCATACATATGAAACTTTGCTATGGTTATACAAGCTTGCAATACTCTGTAAATTTATTTTATTAAGTTTAATGACATCCGTTAAAGTTATTTTTTCTGTAAAATTGCGTATCATTTCATTTTGAATGTATATCGTTTTTTCTTCAATATTTTCTTTTGAATTTGAAAAATAATAATCATTTATTTTTAGTGAACAGCTCGTATATTGTAACAAATTATTTTCTACTAGAATAACTGTGTTTTCTGTACAAGTTTGATTTATTAATAAGTTTCGGGCATTCTTAATAAGAATTGTATCTATATCAATTTCTATTATTTCTAGCTCTTTGTTTTTAGTAAATTGGCAATTTGAGTTTAAAATACAATGTGTGCTTGGTTTTAATTTTCCTAGCTGTTTATTTTCTTCAAATTTATACGTTTTGTTGTTGTATTCAAAAATTTCTTCGATTTCGTAGTCAATCTCATGATAGGAATCGTTTGGTATTGGTATAATGTATCTAACTTGAACATTTACAAAAGTTACAGGTATTTTTATACTAAGTATTAGAAATGTATTATTAAAAAATGCTGTTCCAGATTGTAGGTATTTTAGCTTATCGTAGACAATATCATACTTCATTATTTCATTACTTGTTAAGATATTAGGGTGTATTATCTTGTACTTGGCTGCCACTACGCTATCAAGTATCTGTTCTATTCTAGTTTTCAGCAGTTGAATTTTTGTTAATTGCTCTAAATATAAACTTCTTTCATATTCCTCATCAAGTGATTTTTGTATAAGGTTGAGTCCTTTTTCTATTTTAATTTTATCGTTATTTATAATCTCGTTAATCTGTTCTAGGGTGCTGCTAAAATAATCGTTTATAAGGATCTGTTTATTAATTTTTTCTCCTGTTTGTAAGAGGTGATTTTTTATATCCTGTCTATCCTCGTCGTCCATCGTACCAAATATCCATTTTGATAAGGTACCGCCTGCATTTATCAGCCCTCGTTTGTGTCGTTTGTTTTTCGGTCTTAGCGTTAGTAATTTGCTCCTTGTGTCTGCTATTTCGAGTAATAAGGGGTCTTTGTATTTTGCTTTCGTTAATACTACGTTGTCCGTCATTTTGTTTAAAATGTCTTCTATCCTGGTTATGTTAATCATGTGTAAGATAATTTCAGTGTCTTTCACGATTTCTTGCGTCTTAAATTGAATGTCTGTAAATCCTGACTGATCCTTAATTTTAGTCACGACGATCTCACAATAGGATTTAGACGCCCATTGTATCATTAATATTATCATCATTATTATCTGTAAATTTAAGAGGTCTTTTAATATAACATGGATGAATACCCTTGAGACTTTTCTTCTTATATTTTGGTTGTTCCTTGTGCCTTAATGCTTTATAATTTTTTATAAAGCCTCTTCTCCTAGTTTCTACGTAGCTTTCTCGTTTCATGTTAAGTTTATGTATAAATTTTCCCTTAGATAACTCCATATTTTGTCTAACTTTTTCTTTACTAATCTTGCCATTTTGTACTTCTACTGGGATACCTTTTATTGTTGAATGATATCTTTCATTATAAGTTCTTATGGCTTTTTGCATAATTTGATTGATTGGTAATTTCTTGTTCAAATAATATATTATCCTAAATATCTCAGCCACAGAGTTGTGCATTCTTTCAATATCTGCATTTCCTGTGTGGCTATTAGGTTTCGTCAGGTGTAGTTCGATTCCTTCTTGATCTAAAAATTCCTTCAAACGTACTGTTTTGAATTCATTATCCGCGATTATTTTCTCTGGTTTGCCTATTTTCGCAAAATGATTTTCTAACTGTTCAATTATTGTAATTGTATAAAATTGCACTATTGTGGGGTATGCGCACTGAGGGAGTTAGGGGGAAAGCACTTCACTGCGAAAGAAATCAAACCGCGACAACTTTCGTTTTAAACATATGAATATATATTTTATTAGGAATTATTTCAGAATTTATTTTAACAATTTAACAATTTACACTTTCGCGAATTTAGTTCATTTAATTTTAGAGGCGTGAATATAGTTAGGCTGATGGCGAATAACTAACTTAAAAGCGGTCCAATGCATTCAGTTGGACCGCTTACTTTTTAACTTAAGGAGAGAGAAAAACGGTAAGTGTATAAATAGGTAAATAGGAAAATATGTATGCATTTCTTAAATCTGCATATTTTAGCCAAACGGTAGCTTACTAAATCGATACAGGGTGAATGTAAAATATGAGTATGAGTATGTGATTTTATACAATGTAAATATTTCTGAATGGTAAGTATTTCAAATAAGGGTAAGTATTTCTGAAATGTCTATATATAATTAAAAAGGGTAGGTATATATTACAAAGGTCGTCTTTAATAACGACCATATCTCCTTCGCGAATATTTTGTTGGGGGTGTTTCCATTTATATCTTTTATGCAAGGTTTGTAGGTACTCGCTCTTCCAACGTGAGCTGAACTGGTGATGCAGAACCTTTAATCTTTGCCATTTCGTAGTAGAGGATACGTTTTCGGCATTCGGTTCGGGTGAGGAAGTTAAGGGGGCTCCTCGGAAGAAAATGTCCAGGAGTTAGGGCTAATAAGTCGCTTGGATCCTGTGACATGGGAGAGAGAGGGCGAGAGTTGAGCACTGCTTCGATTCGAATGAGGAGAGTGGTGAATTCCTCAAATGTAAACTTTTGATTTCCAGCTACTTTTGTGAAATGGGTTTTGAAGCTTTTTACTGCGGCTTCCCATAGGCCGCCCATGTGTGGGGCATACGGCGGTATGAATTGCCAAGAGAGGCCCTGTACCGCATACCTTTGTGCAATATCAACAGCTGCTTCTTTGAGGAATAGGGCTATCTCCCTCTGGATCGCTCGTTGTGCACCAACAAACGTCTTTCCGTTGTCAGACATTATTTTGTGGGGTAATCCGCGTCGCCCTACGAAGCGGGTGAAGGCGGCTCTGAAGGCTTCAGTTGTCAAATTTGTGCATGATTCGAGGTGGACTGCTTTAGTGGAGAAGCAGACGAATACGCAAACGTACGCTTTCGTGTGAGAAGCTCGTCGTAAGAGGGACGTTTTCACCATAAATGGGCCAGCGAAATCAACTACTGTTACGTGAAATGGCACTGAGTAAGTGGCACGTTCGGGGGGTAGAGGGGCCATTATTTGTGAACGCATTTGTTGTTTGTATATCGTGCAGGTCTTGCATTGCAATATGCATTTCTTTACTTTCTGCTTGATGCGGGGAATATAGTATTCCGCTTGTATCATGCGAATCATCAGTTGCACCTCAGCATGAGGCAATACTTTGTGGAGAAAGTCTAATAGCAGTGAGCAGAACTTGGAGTTATCTGGGATAATTATCGGGTATCGTTCATTCTCGCTGATGTCGGCATTAACTAAACGACCCTTAACTCGCAGGATGCCAGCGTTATCTAGGACGGGATTGAGGGTCAACAATGAACTTTTCTTGCTGATGTGGTTTGAGGCTTCTAATTGCGCGAATTCTGCTGGGAAATGATGGATGCGTTAACATGATGAGTTTAATTTTTGCGAAATATAGTTCTTCCTGCGTGAGAACTAGGGAACTGGAAATTGGTTGTTTCTGGGTTTGGCGGATAAACCGGTACATGAAGGCCACAACTCTTAACGCGCGCGGATATGATGAGAATCGTTCCAGTATATCGGCATGATCGACAGCATGCCAGGCTTCTACGAGTTTCTTCTCCGGAGGGGTTGAGGTAGAAGGGACGTATTTTGGCCAGAACGAGCTCGGTTTAGAGAGCCATTGGGGTCCATTCCACCATAACGAAGAGTCAGCTAAGTCTTGCGGCTTGCATCCTCGGGTTCCTAAATCGGCGGGGTTGTCAGCACTGGGTACATGGCGCCAAGATGCGTTACTAACGTTCTGTAGAATCACGGTGATTCTATTTGCCACGTAGGTTTTCCATGTATGTGGGGGGTTTTCTAGCCAAGCCAACACGATGGCGGAGTCTGACCAGAGTGTCAGTTCGTGTGGTGGCAGATTTAATTGGGATTGAGTGTTTGCTACTAATTTTGATAACAGTACTGCGCCACAGAGTTCTAATCGTGGTAAGCTAATCGTCTGTAGAGGTGCGACTTTGGTTTTAGCCACGAAAAGCTGAGATGAGAAGGAGTTTTCATCATGTTGTACTCTGATATAGACGCATGCTGCATATGCTTTTTCTGAGGCATCTGAGAAACCGTGTATTTGGATGCCTTTATTTGGGGCGAATTGCACCCATCGTGGAATACGTATATTGCTTATGGCTGGGAGACTTTCCCGGAAAGTGTTCCACTTATGGACAGATGCGGGTTTGACCTGTTCATCCCAGTCGGTACCTTCTAACCATAGCTGTTGGAGGAGAATTTTGGCTTGGATCATTATTGGCGAAAGCCATCCTGTGGGATCAAACAGCTTAGCTACGGCCGAGAGTATTTGCCGTTTTGTGTGTGACGTAGAGTCCGGTATTGGGTCGTAAGAGTACGAAAAGGAGTCAGTTAGAGCATTCCATCTTATGCCCAGAGTTTTAGTGGAGCTGGTGTCATGGAATTTAAGAAATTCCGCATCTAAGACATCAGAGGCTGGAATCGAATTGAGAATTTCTGCTCTGTTTACAGTGATTTTTTTGAGTGGAAAGCCAGCCGATTTTAGAGCTTCGATAGTTTGATTCATGGAAGCGAGAGTGGACTGTATATTATGCCCGCCTGAGAGGACGTCATCTACGTAAGTTTCTCGAAGAATGATGTCTTTAGCGAGCGGGTGAGTTTCTTCGCAATCCTGAGCGAGTTGGTGGAGTGTATGGATTGCGAGATATGGAGCGCAGTTTACACCGAAAATGACGGTTTTCAACTTAAAGTCTTGGAGTGGCTGGTGAGGAGCTTTCCGAAATAGAATTCTCTGAAAGTCTTGATCCTCTTCCTTGACGAGAACTTGGCGATACATTTTTTCGATATCGCCATTGAACACGAACTTGTAGAGGCGCCAATTGAGAATTATTGACGTCAAGTCGTTTTGGAGAATCGGGCCTGGGTATAAAACATCATTCAGAGAGTTTCCTGAGTGCGATGTCTTTGATGCATTAAATACCACGCGAACCTTTGTGGTTTTGCTGTCGGGTTTGAGAACAGCGTGATGAGGGAGGTAAAATGAGAAATATTTACCATTTCTGATTACTTCTGTGTTTGGAGCGGGCTGCATGTGGTCCATTTGGAGGTACTCTTTGAGTACTTCTGAGTACTTTTCACATAATTCGGGCTTTTTTTTCCAGACTCCTTTCTACACTGATGTATTGTTGCTGCGCTGATGGGCGGGAGTGCCCTAGTGCCAATGAGTGGGGGAAATTGGGTTTAAAGGGAAGTTTTACCACGTAACGTCCATCTTCTCTTCTTGTAGTTGTAGATGTGTAGAGGACCTCACAAAATTGGTCCTCCGGTGATCTGGACAGAGTTGTGTGGATCTCTTCCTGTTCCCAGAACCGTTTGAGTAGAGTGCTGATGTCCGGTTCTGTTGATTCACTGGCTTGTGTAGAGTAGGTGGAGACTAGTTCCTTTACTAGTCCGCTGAGAACCCATCCAAATATTGTGTTTTGAGCTATAAGGGTTTCTTGCGGATTTCGTTGCAGACCATCGAGCAGTATTTGGGGAATTATATCGCTTCCTATAACCATGTCTATTTTTGAGGGATGGAGACAGTTAAGATCTGCGAGCTGGAGAGATTGGAATGCCTCTAAGCTGACTTTTGAGATTTTCTTATTGGGAAGAAAATGAGTGAGTTGTGGGAGCAAAATTGCGTTGGTGCTAATCTCTTTGCTTAAGTCTGAGGAGCAAAGAGTTACCTCGCAGATTTTGTTTGCTTTTTGCACCACTGTGCCTCCCATTCCTGAGATTTCATATCTTGCATTTTTTGTTGGGAGGCCTAACATTTTTTGGATTCGGGTTGCCAAAAATGTTTTCTGTGAGCCTTGGTCAATAAGTGCGCGAATTTTGTGGTACTCCCCGGCGTGGTGAATGGGGAATAGTGCCGTTGGGAGTCGTGTTGTTTCACAGCTACTGGAGAAATGTGACGAGACCGTGTGGGTTGTTGAGTCCTGGTGTTTCTGCGCCGCTGCTTCAGTCGCTGCTTGCCTTGATGTCGATGCTTGTTCATCATTTATTTGATATGGGATTGTGGTTTGGGCTAGTGTATTTTGGGGTCTGAGGCCTGTTGCCCGAGATGCGTTCTGATGTTGTTGACAATGGAGGAGAGAGTGATGTCGTTTTTGGCAATAAACGCATGAAAACTTGCTCTGACAATCACGCTTGAGATGTGAGTATGACAAACAATTCTCGCAATAATTGTTTTCTTTTACAAATTTGAGGCGGTCTGCTACCGTAAGCTCTTTGAATTTCACGCAAAACATCATTGAGTGGTTTGAGTTACACAGCTTGCAAGAGACTTGCTGTGGTTTTGAGTGATGATTATTAGAGTGGAAATTATTTGTTCTGTTTTTATTTGAGAACGTGGAGTTGTGGATTGAGTTTTGGTTTGTGGACCTGGGTGTGAAGTTTGGTAGAGGATTTCTAGGCTTACCTGGTCGGTAATTGTGGAGTCTCTCTACTACTTCGTATCTGGAAGTCAAAAATTTGTCCATATCTGACCACAGTGGCAACTCTTTCCGAGAAGTAAGAGATTGCTCCCATAGGGACAGGGTTTCACTGGGCAGCTTTGAGGAGCAAATATACACAAGAATGGGGTCCCAATTAGAGGTTGGGATACCTTGTGCTTCCAGGGTACACAAACAATTATTTATGGTGGTTTGCAGCTTTTGAATTTGCTCACCATTTTCTGAGAAAATTTGCTGAAGACTAAAGAGGGTCTTCAGTTGGTTGTCAACCAATATTCTTCGGTTTTCGTACCGAGCTTTGAGGGCGTCCCATGCTAACTGAAAACTGTTGTCTGTGAGAGGGTATTGCTTCACTAACTGACCTGCTTGGCGTCTCGTTTTCTGCCGTAGGTGATATAGTTTTTGAGCTTGAGTGAGTTTGGGGTGATTGCCGTAGACTGCCGTAAACATATCCCTGAATGCAGGCCAGTCTTCGTATCCGCCGTGGAATATTTCAGTATCGCAGGGTGGTACTTTGAGGTATACTTGTGCTGAGTTAGAAGTATTTGGGGGATTTAAGGGCTGAGATATTTGAGGCGAGGGTCGCAGTAGTTGTATGGCGTCCATAATTTGTGACATGCAAATTTCATAGCTTTCAGAGCACTTTTGGTATTTTTGCTCTATCGAATCGGTGGACTCCTGATGGGATGGAGAAAGAGATACATTTCTGTAGGAATCTAGGAGTGATTCCCACAATCTTGTTGTGTTTTTACCTTAAGAAGTGACTCAGTTTGGTCAGCTATCAGGGTTGCTGACCACTTTGAGTAAAATGCCTCTAGTCTATTGCTTTCGAAAATGAAAGTATCGAGACTTGTGTCGGGTTGACCTACGTCAAGAGTGTCATTTGCTTTTTTGCTCATATTGATTTTGTTCAGGGTAAACAGGTGTCAATTAAAATATTATAATATGGGATACCAAATGAGAAGGGTTCCAAATGTATTGCTTGGTTAAATTTTAAGCAGTGCTGAGTGAGGTAGTAGTATATTAATTGATAGGACACTTTAATTCTACTATGTTTGAAATATAATTTTGGTCTTAACTATTTTCCGGCTTATAAATTTTTGTGACACAGTCTAATGCTTGTACAGAGGAACGGGAATTTACAGCGAGATGAGAAAATGAGCAAATAGCTGGATCTTATTTATATGTATTTAATTGTGTGCCAGTACTTTGTTTATATTAGTGTGGGTCGTTGTTGTTTTTTTTTTGTGTGGAAAATTAAGTAGGCGAAATATTTTGCGGTTGTGCAAATATTTTTAAATATTATTTACTTAATTACAATTATGCTCGTTGCTGGGGTTTTGTTAATACACCCTAGTGAAGGTGTTTTGTTTTACTTGTTTCTGTACTGCCTTAGCACGTCTAAGTGCAGTTATCGGATTGGGGTTAGATTTTTTTTTTTTTTTTTTATATATATATATATGTATAATATATACACTGGCACAAGTGGGAGACTCCAATTTGGGAATTTTGCGGTTATATTTTGTTCTTTTGTTGGGATTGAGAATGAGAGACTCAATACAGTGCTCTTATGCCTGTGAGACAGCAATTGATAACGGGAATGTGCCAGTGGGTATGGAGAGTTAATACGCCGTGGGGTATATACGTGATGGGATTTGAGAATATTATGTTATAAGTATATTAGTAACGGTTTGTTTCCAGAGATTTCTTGTGAACAAGAGTGTGTTGAGAAAATGAAATATCGGTAAGTATATGTAGGATATATACGGTTACCGTTTGGAGGAGAGTTAATAGTTCACTAACTTTAATTATCGACCGCTACTTATATACTTATTAAATTGAGACTTACCGCTAGTCTGCTGTTACTAGGGCTTTTTTGCTTTTTTGGGACTGTACCTTGCTGAATGTTGTTGTTGCTGTTGTGGAAGGGAAGATTTCGTGCTGTTTTTTTCTTTTTTCTTATTAACTTTAATTTTCAGGTTTGCAGATCACCTCTTTGCTAACTTTTGATTCTTTTTTTCAACAATTTATTCGTTTCTTTGCAGGTTTTTCCGGAGCACCACAGTTATCTAAACCACGCTAATTCTTTTCTTTTTCCGATTTTTTCGAACACCGCATTTATATTAACCTTTTTTATATTTTTTCAGGTGTTTTTTTTCCACGGTTCTGGTGCACCACTTTTGCAGGTCTACTGCTCGTGTTAAAAAGAAATATTTATTCGTGTGGTTTTATTTTTCACGGCTCTTTTAAAAATTTATACCGCTCTACTTCTTTTCCGCAGGAATCTTTACGGTGAATAAATATTTTTTTTCGAACGTAAGCTAATATTTTTCTCCACAGGTAGGTATACAATTTTTTTCCTCAAAGGTAAGTAAGGTCAGGTAAGTATAAGTATGCTCTTTTATTATATCCACAATATATTTTAGATAAATTGTACCTTTTTCGTTTTTTTTTTGGATTTTCTATTGTTATATTTTTGTGGCACACCCTATTATGCACTATTTATTATTATATGTAACTCTGCTCCAAAACTTCTTTTTTGTTTCTTTATTTTCACTTGTGTACAATGTAAGCCTTTAAGTATTTCTTTTTTTGTTTTGTATTTGCACAGTAGGCTTTACAAAGTTTTGTTGATTATTGTATTTGATCTGTTTTTTTTTTTTTTTTTTTTTTTTAACGAATTCTTTTTCTTAGTTCAGCCTAATGTGCGGTATTTTTTGTATGTACATATGTATGTACGTGATTAGATTAATGTTTCACTGCACTCTTGTTTTTAATTTTTTACTTTATTTTCACAATTTTAAAAAGTCAACGCGTCGCGAAAATCGATTTAATTATATATAATTTTTATTTAAATTTTGAGTATTTTGTAGGTCACTAGCTCACTTTTATGGCTCCAAAAGGACCATGTATAAAATTGCACTATTGTGGGGTATGCGCACTGAGGGAGTTAGGGGGAAAGCACTTCACTGCGAAAGATATCAAACCGCGACAACTTTCGTTTTAAACATATGAATATATATTTTATTAGGAATTATTTCAGAATTTATTTTAACAATTTAACAATTTACACTTTCGCGAATTTAGTTCATTTAATTTTAGAGGCGTGAATATAGTTAGGCTGATGGCGAATAACTAACTTAAAAGCGGTCCAATGCATTCAGTTGGACCGCTTACTTTTTAACTTAAGGAGAGAGAAAAACGGTAAGTGTATAAATAGGTAAATAGGAAAATATGTATGCATTTCTTAAATCTGCATATTTTAGCCAAACGGTAGCTTACTAAATCGATACAGGGTGAATGTAAAATATGAGTATTAGTATGTGATTTTATACAATGTAAATATTTCTGAATGGTAAGTATTTCAAATAAGGGTAAGTATTTCTGAAATGTCTATATATAATTAAAAAGGGTAGGTATATATTACAAATTTAAGGTAAGTATTAAGATGTAAGGATTATATATATTAATATTGTACGTGTATGCATATGTATATTTGACTCATGTCTTCAACAGTAATGTGATTTCTATCTGTTAAGGCATATACTGCTCCAAATTTGGAGAATTTGTCTATTATTGTTAGAAAATGAAACCGCTTTATAACGTAAGTGTCTATATGTATTACTTGATTTATATCCGATGGTGTTTCAGTGTAAAAAAATTTAGGTTTGATGGGATTTCGATCATACTTAACTTCTTTACAAACGTCACATTGGTTAATGACTATTTGTACCAATTCCATTAACTTTGGAAAATAAATGTTTTCTTTAATTTTATTATATGTCTCCTGGATGCCTGCATGCATACTCTCTTTTACATGGTACAGTGATATCTGTTTCACTGCCTCTACCTCCGTTTCAATGTCCCTCGCCCTCATTGTACATTTATAGAATTTTAATTGATTGTCATCTGAAAACATTTCCCTTAACTTCTGTTGGACAATGTTATATTTCGTATCGGTAAGCTCTGAGTATATTCCAACTGATCCTTTGGTGATATACTTTCTAAAGATTTCTCCCATTGTATTAAAATCGCTTTCCGCTATAAAAATTATTCTTTTTCCATGTAACTGTTTCATTTCTTCGATCTTGTTATTAGTTAAAATAATTTGTGTTTTATATTTGTTCACAATTTCTTCTTTGATAAAAAAATGATCTTGAAGATTTTCTTCGGCTGAATGCATTGTAGCCATCGTCTCATCTTCTAGGTTATTTATCGTTTCCGAATCAATTTTCATATCCTTGACTATTGGTAAATCCCTACATTTATGAATTTCTTTCACACTTTCCATTTTATCAACTTCATTATCTATTCTACTCAAAAAGTCTGCTACTTGATTTTCCTTCCCTTTTAAGTATTCTATGTTGAACTGATACTCTCCTAATTTTAGAAGCCATCGTTGATGTCTAGGTGACATGTCCTTTCCTTTATATTTAGCATACAGGTATTTTATTGGCTGATGGTCTGTAAAAATTGTAAACTTTCTTCCGTAAAGGTATGGTCGTAAATCCATAAAATCGCTAGAAATTCTTTATCTGTAGCAGAGTAATTTTTTTCGTGATCATTTAGTGTTCTGGAAATATAGCATATCGGATGCCCTTCTTGTGACAAAACAGCACCGATTGCATAGTTCGACGCATTAGTAGTTAGAGTAAATGGTTTATCAAAATTAGGATATCTCAAAATTGGGTGAGAACTAATTAGTATTTTCAATTTTTCGAATGCTTCTGTATAAGTTGGATCCTTAGTATTGATCTTTACGTTTTTCTTTAAGTATTTTGTTATAGGATGTGCTACTCGTGCGTAGTCTTTTATAAATTTCCGGTAGTAACCTGTCACTCCTAGGAAACTTTTTATTTGTTTCTCCGTTTTAGGTAACTGTAACGCTTCTATTACCTTTATTTTATCCGGATTTGGTTTTAAGCCATTTTCTCTTAAAATGTGCCCCAAAAATTCAGTTTCTTTTTTCATGAAATTACATTTGTCCATTTGAACCTTTAAATTTGCTCTTTCTAGCACCTTAAAAATTTCTGTTATTGTCCTTACATGCTCCTGAAGGGATGTACTAAATATCAAAATGTCATCTAAGTACACCACACATGTTTTATTGATGAAGTCTCTTAGAGTTTCATTCATTAGACGTTGAAATGTTGCCGGGGCATTTTTCAATCCAAATGGCATTCTAATAAATTCATACAACCCGTGAGGTGTTGTAAACGCCGTTTTCTCTCTATCTTGTTCCCTTATTAAGATTTGGTGATAACCTTTGGCTAGATCTAATGTTGTAAAGTATTGTGCTTTACCCAGTTTGTCCAAAATTGAATTAATATTAGGAAGAGGAAATTTGTCATCTATTGTTACTTCGTTCAGTTTTCTGTAATCTATCACAATTCTATATTTCCTTTCTCCCGAGTTGTCGATTTTTTTTGGTACTACAATTAAAGGACTGGAATATCGGGAGCGACTTTTCCTAATAATCCCTTGGTCCTCCATTTCCTTTATTTGCCTTCGTACTTCTACTTCATGTTGCGGAGGGTATCTATATAACTTACTGTTTATTTGCTCATTTGTCGTTGTTGATTTCGTGTACTACCTTCGTAGTGCTGGTTAATTGATCTGCTTCTTTAAAAAATAAATTTTTAAATCTTTTTACGATTTTTACTACTTCTTCTTTTTCTTCCTTGTTAAGATGATTCATATTAATTCTACCCCAATCGAATTCTTTTGCTTGTAATGCATGAATTTCTAAATTGGTATACGGATTACTCTCAAAATAGGTGGTTCTTTTATTTAGCATTATACAACCATCCACCAAATTTATTGTTGTGTTGAAACAGTTAAGTAAGTCAATGCCTATAATGAAACTATACTTTCGACCTCTTAGCTAAGTCATTTTCCATCTTATTTCTGCATAATGTGGAAGATTGAATTCTTTAGGTGCATCTGTAAGCACCTCATATTTAATAACATCGCTTTTAGTTATTGTGCTAAATGTAATAGCTTTTTTTAATAAAATTCTTTTGAAATCATTTATACTACTGTCAATTAAGCTTATACTTGCTCCAGTATCTATGAGAGCTTTAAATTTTTTCTTTTTAAACGTTAAAGTTATGGTGGGAAGACAGTCCGAGCTGGTCCCTCGAAAAAATTTTGATCTTCATCATTAACTAGGCTTTTATTGTCCTGATTTCTGCAACATTCGCATGAATTTAATTCAACAAAA
Organism: Eurosta solidaginis; assembly: GCF_040869045.1. NCBI lineage: Eukaryota > Metazoa > Arthropoda > Insecta > Diptera > Tephritidae > Eurosta > Eurosta solidaginis. The sequence goes on from NC_090324.1 coordinate 167,225,337, forward strand.
TCTTCTTGTTTTTCTTTATTTATATTGTCAACTTCCATCGGTTCCTCTCGGTCTTGCCTAGGTTGATTCCAGCGATTTTGGCCGGAATTTGGCCTAGGGTTTCCTACCTTTGGGAACCTGTGAAGTTGTCCTGAATTTCCCGAGGTTTGGGGATTATTTGAAGGTCCCTGCCTTCTTTGGTAAGACATATTGTCTTTATTTTGGTTTGAATATTGGTGGGGTGGCCTGTTTTGCCCTGAGCTAGCTTGCCTGTGATAAGTATTTTGATTAAAATTCTGTCTTACTTGTCCTGAAGTTTTGTCGTGATATCCTGTATTTTTATCAGTAGTATATTGAGGTTTTTGGTAGTCGTATCGGTCTGTGTTTAGATTCTTCCTTGTCCATTCCCTGTAGCTTGGCCTTTCATCTCTTCTATTTATTTTCCTGTATTCTGGTTGTATGCATGTATCCTCAAATTTTCTATGGTTCATAATTTGTGTTATCTCCCCTAATTGTGTACACTCGTATATTTTATCTAACAAGGTACCCTGTGTCATCTCTTTTGACGTATTTACTAACAAACTTTCGATATTGGTGAGGTCGATACCTTGTCCTCCTCTATAATACACAATCAATTCATCTGCCTTATATTTTATATTTTGTAATTCTACCGCTAGTTCACTCACCGTATTTACCCGCAGATTAGTTACTTTCCGGTATATTTCATGCGGCTCCGTGTCAGGTTTGAACCTCATTTTTAATGTGTCCTTTATCATCCCCCAGTTGTCCGGTTGAGGTATGTTAATGATGACATTTTTTGCTTCGCCTTGAACAGTTTTATAAAAAATTGTCCTTACTGCCTCCTTCTTCAGTTCTTCATCGTTGATTGTTGATAGTAAATATTCCGTACTGCAGAAGAATGAATTCACTGTTACATCGCCTTGGCCGGTGAATATAGGAAGTTGGTTGATGCTTTTAAATAGTCTATCAATTCGGTGTTGGTCCGCTGTCTGTCTTTGAGGTTGCCGTTGTTGTTGCAACTCAATATAGGCATTTCTAAGCTGCTCTATTTGCTGTTCTCGCCTGGCCAGCTCTTCCACCAGGTTTACATCTATTAGTTGAGCTGGATCCTGAGCCATTACCCTTCTTAAGTCGTATTCTCGTTGCCTTGCTGTGCCTATTTTTTTTTTATTGCACTATCACTTTTTATTTATGTCCGCTATTTGTGGGTGGTGCACTGCAATCCTGTTGCGATCACTTCACTGCCACTTATTTCAATATTTTGTGGGTGGTGTTCTACAAGTTTATTGCGATCACTGCACTGCCACTTATTTCAATCTTTTGTGGGTGGTGTTCTACAAGTTTATTGTGATCACTGCACTGCCACTTATTTCAATCTTTTGTGGGTGGTGTTCTACAAATTTATTGTGATCACTGCACTGCCACTTTTTGTTGCTGATAGCAAGTTTTATTTTGTTTTTATTTATTTTATATCCTATAGGGTCCGGCCATCTCCTGAGTTGACTACGGAATCGCAGGATTGTATACGGGTGTTAATTAGTATTATATATTTTAAGGGGAACGTTTTCCGTAACCGATCCTTTTTATTTTAAAAGGACTTTCGACTGCGCCAGATTCGTTGCTTAAGTCGCGGCGGGGCTTTTTAAAAAGGAAGATATAAACCAAAGGCAGAATACGCTAAGAAAATCAACACGACTGACTAGGGTGTAACTCTGAATCAAACTGAACTTTCACTTTATTACCATCAATAATGAAACTTACAATTTGCTGATAATAATATTAATACTTATTGCTAACTGAATGATATTATTGCTTACTAAGTAGAATTAACTAGCTGTGTACTTAATATTTTGTTAAATAGGAGAATTCCCAGAATTGCCAGTTTGCAACTTTAATTTAGAACGGATATTAATACTTTTGTTTATTTGTGATTTTTAAAATGAACTGGTCAATATCGTCTGCTGCTGACTCTGCACTTATATAACTTGGCGAGCTATTGACCTTATTTGGTAGAGTAGCGGAATTATACGTAACTCGCGCTAAGCCACAACCGGTCCTCCTCAACCCCAACTAGGGCAATGTCTCAGAAATAGAAAAACTAGTCACGCTACTAGTTAAAAAATTCGAAATAGATACTGATGAACCCCTAGTCAGGCTAATAGGGAACATGTGTAAAAAAAATCTAAAGGACAGAATCGATAACAATCTCCACACTCATGGTGATGCAAATACTACAATATAATATACAAAGTCTTAAAGCTAACAAATCATATATTGATCAATTTAACAATTTAAACAACATTGATATTGTTTGCTTGCAGGAAATTTTTTCCCACGACGAGCAAACAAATAATCAAAAACTGATTAATTTCAATCTTTTAAAAAAAACCAGAAACGACGGCTACGGAGGCGTAGCCATTGGCTTCAGGAAAGGCATAAAATTTACCAAAATTAAATATACTACAAATCAAGATATCATTATAGCAAAAACCACCAACCTTAGCAATAATACAATAATTTGCAATGCTTATTTTCCACCAAGCATGAACAACAGAACATTTGAAACTGAAATCAATAAAGTTTTGAATTTTCTCAGCAATCACAACAATGTAATCTTATTAGGCGACTTCAATGCATGCAACTGCAATTGGGGCGACAGTATCAACACACCCAAAGGAAACACACTGGAGAAGGAAATCGAACACACAAACTTAAAATGTCTAAACGACGGGACAAAAACTCACAGTATCGGAAGCAACAATGGTTCAGTACTGGATCTAACGTTTACTAGTCTACCACAGGATAACATTAAATGGGAATGCATTCAAGTAGGCATAGGAGGCAGCAAACACTATCCTATCAAAATCAGCATAAGCAATATCCAGAAAAGTCCAAATATGTTCATACCAAACAGCATGTTACTAAATAAAATAAACTCGATTACTTTCAGTGACTTCAACAACCTACAAAAAGACATACAAGCAATCAAAAATACAATCAGCATTGATGTGAACAAAACTAAACGAGAACCTAAAGCATGGTGAAATGAATCACTCAACAAACTATACAGACTACATATGGCCAAAAGGAAAAAAGCAAATAAGACAAACTTAATTGTTGATATGAACGAAGGTATAGAAGCCAAAAAAGAATGGGTCAAGGCTGTGAAAGAGGCGAAAAAGGAAAGCTACACCAACAAAATAGAGGAAATAAACAAATGTTCCAACACCAGAGATGCGTGGAACTTCATTAACAATGTAAAAGGCAAACAAAAGAGCACCAATGACTGGGCAGAAGAAGACAAACATATTTAGAAACACTCAAAAATCAAATAAGCACAACAACTGCTCCCATAAGGGTTAATTACACCCACAATAACAACGACAACTGCGAGTTTCAAATAGACCAATTCATCAAAATTCTGAACAATAAAAAATCCACAGCCGGTGGATGTGACAAAATAACCTTCAACATGATCAAACACTTGTCGTTCGAATCAATAGAGGCCCTTTTGAAAGCCCTCAGTACACAGTTCAACCACAATGAAGTTCCTGACTCGTGGAGGAACATACAAATAGTTCCCATACCAAGGATCTCAACGATATTAAAAACTTTCGCCCAGTCTCCCTAATTTCAGTTCTCGCCAAAAGTTTAAATATGATGGTTAAAGACGCGTTAAATAAAGTCACTGAAGAAACCAACATAATCCCTCCAAAAACCTTTGCATATAGGAAACACAGATCGGCCACAATGTGCTTGAATGAGATGCTACACCTAATAGCCACCAAAAAGAAAAACAAATACAAAGTCTTTCTCTGCGTACTCGACATAACCGATGCGTATAATTGCGTAAATATCGACATCTTACACAATATACTAATTGAGTTTAACATCAACACAAAAATGGCAAATTGGATACACAATTTTTTCTCCAAACGAAGACTAATCCTGGGTAAACAGGTCGTCGAAGTAAATAACGGACTCCCTCAAGGAAGTTGTTTATCGCCCACACTCTTTAACATTTATACGTCAAAGCTATACAGCATTAACGACCGAAGCACACAAGTTTTCCAGTTCGCAGACGACGTTGCCGTAGTTGTTTACGACAACAACATTAACACGGCGAAACTTAAGCTTGAAACAAAAGTCAACGAAATTCAAGCAATATGCAACTCACTCAACCTAAAATTCAACTTCAGCAAAACGCAATTCATGTACATGGCCACAAGGAACAACAGAAATCACAACGTCCAAATCAACGGAGAAAACATTCAACAGACGCAAAAAATTAAATGGTTCGGACGAACTATTAATGCAAGCTTATCAATCAAAGATCACGTAAAAAACATAAAAAACAACACCAAATCCGCAAACAATTTACTCAACAGACTCACAACAATAAAAGCCGGTCTAGCACCTGCAGTTGGACTAAATATCTACAAAACCTTTATCAGATCCAAAATGGAATATGCCAGTACCAGCTATGCGAACGCACCAAAAAGCTTCAACAAACAATTGCAAACAATTGCAAATGAATCCCTAAGACGATGTCTAGGGGTCCCTCCCAACACACCCACACTAGCTATATATGCCTTAGCATGTGAATTACCCCCCATCTACAGGGCGACTTGGCTAACTTCAAAAGAATTAATAAAACAATGGTTCATCAACTCGGAACTCAAAAATGATCTGGAAAATGGAACCCCCATCAACTCCAGTTACAGTCATACATACAACCAATTTAAAAAACATAATCAACAGAATCAACACCAATGTGTCATTTACCATACACAACAAATTAACGCTTACGGAATCGGAACTTGGAGGATCCAAAAACAACATAACAAATGAACAACTCAAAGGTATATACTATGAAAAATTAACAAAACTACACAGCGAAGATTACAGAACTATTTCAACGGACGCATCAGTCAGCGATACCAGTACAGGCTGCGCCGTATATGATATAGCCAGAAATGTCTCTTTTCTATTCAACATCAACGACAAACTTTCATCAACTACAGGCAAACTAATAGCAATACTACAAGCAGTCGAATTAGCCCATAAGAACAACTGGACAAAAACAGCAATCTCCACGGACAGCCTCGCTGCCATCAAATTACTCAAAACAGCCACAACACAAAATTACATTATCGCCAATATTCACAATCTGGTAGCACACTCTAACATTCAAAAGCTTACAATTACCTGGGTTCCAAGTCATGTTGGAATCAAATTTAATGAAAAAGCAGATATAGCAGCAAAAACTGCAACAACTATAGGCAAAAACTTAGCAATCGCACTCACGCCTGATAAAGCTCTTATGAAGATTGAGAACGAGCTTTGGACGGCAACCAAACAGGAAATAAAAACAAAATGCACTAATTGGGATGACAGTACCATTGATTGCATAGCCACCAAGATAAAGAAACCCTGGTTCGAAAGAAAAAAAATAAACATGGAACCGTACGACATTAACTACTAAACAGAATCATCATCGGACGCAAATACAACAAAACCTACTTTGGACGTTTTCACAATAATGTCACTGATATATGCAATACCTGCAATGTCACAGAAACACCGAAACATCTCATTTTTGATTGCACAAAACATAGGTCATTGAGAAACTACTATAGAATTTTTTCCAAATTTAAAGACATTAAAGAACTCATAAACTCAAAAGACATAAAATCTTACAATGAACTAATTCAATTCCTGCACAAAGCTAAACTGGACTGCGCGCTATGAAATTACCAAATTGTCATATACATATATAAGCATTATACATCGAAAAGAAAAAAAAAAAAAAAAAAAATCCCTAAACAAGAAAGGGTTTCGAAAAAAAAAAAAAAAATTGTATACAAGTTCCTTATATACTAAAGTACAAATAATGTGATCTAACATATCATTATCTCAATACAAGACTGATATTACCAGGTAGTAACAAATTAAACTAAAAACACTAAAGGTTATATACCTATGTATATATTAAACATTAACAAAAGATTTCACACCTTCATTTAATTCTAGATACGTAAGTCACTAGTTATCTAGTCATCACTTAATCTTTCATGATTCATCACATTTAATCAATATCATTGTCAAAACAAAAAATCCATAAAAATCTCATTTAATTGTAACTATCAAGTTGTAAAATACAAGATCGTTTTGTAATTATCTGTAAATATATTGCTTTTTGCACCTCCACCCTAATATGGCAGAAACATCACAATAAAGCAATCAACATACAACCAAGGAAATACATCACTACCCAAGTACAACCTGGCGCTATAGCGGACACATAAATATCCGTGCCATCATCAATACTCACAAATCGAGTATTCAAAGACCCAAAAAAAAAAAGATTGTTTACAATATATAGCTACACCGCCACACCTTCTATTTATTCTATCGTTTCGATAAAGTATATAATTCTGAATGTTAAGATGCGAGTCGCTGATATCGGAGCTGAACCAAGTCTCAGAGACAAAATCTATATCAATGGAAGAAAACTCAAAGGTATTTCTCACCATGTCCATTTTTGCAGAGTTAAGACTGACTGCATTGAAATGTATAACATTGAGCCCGTTCTGGCGTGCGCATAAAATATTTAACATTGCAGCACTACAATTATCAGCGCTATTCTTCTCTTTTTTGTTACCCAGACTCATAAAGAAAACAACTTTAAGAAAACGAACAACATAGGTGAAACAACACAACAAAAACTTGAGATTTGCAATGTTTACAATAGTAAAAGAACAAATATTAAGACATAACAATAAACAAATAAGTAAACTAACGAAACGGCATCAAGTCGCCTTTTGACAGCAGCGTTTTCATCCTTCCTTACATGAACATTTCCTCTGATAGTTCTCACCGCCAAAAGTTTACCCTCTTTCCTTAGTTTTATGGCCTCTTGCAGTATTCTTCTATTTTCTCGAGTAAGACTTTCATAATATTAAAGTTTCCCTCAAAACCACGCGCGGAGAGAGATATTACTGTTTTCATTCGCCGCCGGTAATCGCCAAAAGCACGTAAAGTGCGATTGCGATCAAGCGGTGAGTGAAATTTAACGATAATGGCACTGTTGAGGTTTTCAGACGTTTTCTTTGTTCTGAAAATGTCGCGAACTTGAGGTGCCATATAATCGATACACATGCATACCTGATTAAATATACTCTTCAGGTTTTCTCCCTCAGAGAATGGTACGCCAAACACAACCGCATCAGCCGCAACGTCATCTGAGTGTTTGAGCTTTGACATGAGTGTTACTTGTTGTTGCAGATCAGCAATGTCATTCTCTGCTTTCCTCATATTCGCTTCCAGTATAGCGACACTGGCCGTTGACTCGGTAACTTTAGCAGCAACCGCGGCTAGCCCTTCATCTATTCGCTTTGAAAGCTTCTCCTCCGACTCAATAATCTCAACTTTTGGAAGAAAATGGTCGATTTGTTGTTGTATTTTATTCTCGACCTCTTCCAATTTTGCTAACACAGCAGCGAGAGTAGCATCGCCGTCAATTTTAGCAGATTTTGCAGCAACGGAGAGCCTCGACTATGGCGAGGTTTGAGGGGAGGTTGAGCAGCAGGAAAAGCCATTATTGAAGAAATTAATCACAACAGCGAATTTTTGGAATTTATATTAAAAAGCCACAGTTTCACCCACGCAAATCACGCTTTGTTACGGAAAAATAACAACTGCTTAACAAATGGTTCAACGAGTTTAGTAGGAGAAATAATGAATACTTTATATCAAATAAATAAATAAATATCGTCAGAGCGAAATAATGCACGTCCATTTGCTTTGGTATTTTTACTCTTTCGATATATAAAAGGGGCGTGGCACCCACCATAAGAATGTAGTCTTTGGTACTGCATAACTCTTAAGGTATACATGCCAGAACATTGAAATTTAGTAAGCAGTTATATGAGGTCAATCCCTAACACCACCAAGAAAATGTGGAATTGCGAAAAAGGGGGCGTGGCACCTCCCATACAAACAAAATATATCATACTGCATATCTCTGGATGTAGTAATGGTAGGATAATGAAAATTGGTTAGGAACTATAGGACGTTAAGTCCTAACAGCTCCAGTAAATTGTGGAGTTGGGAAAAAAGGGGAGTGGCACCTTCCCTACCAATGGAATTTTTCAGAACTATGGCTGCCGTACAAACTTAGGTTATTTTAACACCTAAACTTTGACTGCATTGTTCAGTTTGGCTGTTATTCCTTTGGGACGTTTAGTAGTCTGCCGCCGTTAAAAAATGTGTTAGCTTCAGTCTATCTACATCTATATGTAGTTTTGGTTGTAATCCTTTATTATTTTAATCACTTAAAACTACTTACAAAAAAACATTATGAAAAAAGTATGATTGCACTAACATGTGCTTGCGATGACGGCGATGAAAAGATAGAGAAAAAGTTATTGTTTTTGTTCTACATTTTGCATTTCGACAACTGGCTGTGGTGAACTTTGCTATCAGCTGTTGGAGCGGCCATATCATAGGAGAGGTGTGGAAATCCATGTTGCCACATATATATATAAAATTAAAGAAAAAAAAAACTTTTTTAAAAATAAGCTTTTATTATTGGTTAATAAAATTAACTAAAAAGTAAACAATAAATTGACTCTAAAGAAATATAACACATTATAAGTTCATTGTAAGCTTTAACGATAATTAGGCTTTTTCGTCTGCGGCAAAAGAATTCTATATTGTACATAAATATATATTTTTAACATTAAAACTTTACACCTAAATTATTAACCCTTACAGTTTATATCACAGTTCTAATTGTTCTAATAAAAAACGTGTTGAATTTTGATGGTATAATTAAGAACATTTAGGATCTCCTTTTCTTGCTATCGCAATGTAACACGCTTTTATTAGAACAATTAGGACTGTGATTAAACTGTAAGGTTTAATAATTTAGGTGTAAAGTTTTAATGTTAAAAATATATAATTATGTACAATATAGAATTTTTTTGTCGCAGACGAAAAAGCCTAATTATCGTTAAAGCTTACAATGAACTTATAATGTGTTATATTTCTTTAGAGTCAATTTATTGTTTACTTTTTAGTTAATTTTATTAACCAATAATAAAAGCTTATTTTTAAAAAAGTTTTTTTTTCTTTAATTTTATTTTTTACTTTTTAGTTCGTTTTATTAACAAGTAATAGAAGCTTGTTCTTAGAAAAGCCTTTTTCTTAAATTTAATTTAAATAGGAATTTTTTTAAATTTTTAGTAGGGTAAAATATTGTTTAAATTAGTTACGTAATCTTTACTTAGTTATTTGTAACGTTTCTCATTCTATCCATTTATTTTAATGCATCAACTTACTTTTTAGTTAGTTTTATTAGCCAATAATAAAAGCTTATTTTTAAAAAAGTTTTTTTTCTTTAATTTTATTTTTTTCTTTAATTTTATTATATCATAATCCGAATATATTGGGGCATATTCATAATCGAAATAAAATGTGACTAAGTTAGTTGAAGCATTTTTGACAGAGAGCACATATAAAATTATGTCAAACAGTGTTAAATAACTTAACTTTGCCTATGCCGCGTTCAGTTTACAACTACTTATTGCAGATCTCTCATCTGTGGGTTAAATCTGTTTTAAAATAAAATTCTACTTTCGCTTAGCTAAAATTCCATCGCCAAAAATCTGTAAAACAAAATCAAGTGCGCAGAAAATTATGCAACACTTACCGATAACAGCCTAACGGCGTTAGCGTTCGTTGTATCACAGAATTTTTACACTTTGAAAATGACGGCTGTTGTTTGCAAGGTTGCATTCCTTTGAGTCTTCGTTTTCACCATCTGGATTAACAAAGTCATGAGCCTGGACATTCGTGCAATTTTAGTGATGTAAATTGCATGGTGCCAGCGCCAATGCGGTGCCAGCTCAATGGTAGCTCATTGACGAAAGGACTCCAATTGAATATTTGACGTTACTTAGTAGTGAGTGCGTAGTACATTTCACTTGCGCTATTGAGTGAAACGACTTTTGTGTGTCAGGCACGAGTTTGGTGTTATTGGCGCTACTGGCAATGATGACAAAGAGCTGATGGTGGTAGCGCTGGTAGTTCAGCTTTTGAGTTGTATATTTTAAATTTAATGCACAATTAATATGGGTGTGTTTTAGCGGCCAAATAATAACAGTAGTATTGCTAAAGTGCTGCTAAGTTGATTGAATGTCGCTAATTTCCTAGCGATTATCAATAGATTGTCAAAATTTCGTTCAACGGGCACGCGTAATTGCCACATCTGCTCAAATTTTCCAAGTTTTTCCATTCTTGATTTAACTTAAGCTGTTATGCCAACATTTTTCTGCCAGTTTTTTTCAAATACGTAATTTTTCCAAAAGCAAAATAAATTAAAGAAAAGATTACAGAGTTAAACAGCCTTAAAAATTCAGCTATGTTGGTTATACACAGAAATACAACGAGGGTTGTGTCTCCGCTTTTCGCAAGCGTTGAGATTCACCACGCGTGACACGCGTGATTCACCACGTCCAAATATCACAATCCACGGATAGGTACCGGCGGGTTTGTATGGGACTTAGGCTGTTATGCCATAGTAAATACAAATCTTTACCGATAACTGTGTTATCGATTAATTTATCGAATTCTAACTAAATTAATATTGCATTGTCATCGGAGTTATACACGTGCGCAAAATTTCAGCTCAATCGGACACCGGGAAGTGTATCAAATTTAACTTGCAAGATTCCATTACAGACAACAAAAGTGAAACTAAATAAAAGCTTATAATATAATATAATATAATATAATATAATAAAAATCAAATTCTGTGCGTGTGTGTGTCCACGCTGTTGAAACGTATTTCCCACACTTCATACATCACCAATTTTGGCTATAGGTTCCTTCGATCAACACGAAAGTTTTAGGTTAAAAATAATTTCGATATATAAAAGGGGCGTGGCACCTCCCATACAAATGGAACCTTTGGAACTGCATAACTCTGAAAGTATACATGCCAGAACATTGAAATTCAGTAAGGAGTTATATGAGGGCAATCCCTAACACCACCAAGAAAATGTGGAATTGGAAAAAAGGGGGCGTGGCATGCAAATGGGTTATATCATGCTGCATATCCCACACCTCAATCATCACCAAATTTTGGCTATGGTTCCTTCGATCAACACGAAGGTTTTAGGCTAAAAATAATTTCGATATACAAAAGGGGCGCAGCACCTCCCAAACAAATGGAATATTTGGTACTGCATAACTCTGAAGGTGTACATGCAAGAACATTGAAATTCAGTAAGGAATTATATGAGGTCAAACCCAAGCACCACCAAGAAAATGTGGAATTGGGAAAAAGGGAGCGTAGCACCTTCCATACAAATGGAATATATAATACTGGATATCTCTGGATGTAGTAAATGTAGGATAATGAAAATTTGTAAGAAGCTATATGACGTTAAGTCCTAACAGTTCCAGTAAAATGTGGAATTGGGAAAAAAGGGGCGTGGCACCTTCCCTACAAATGGGAATTTTGCGAAATATGGCTGCCGTACAAACGTAAGTTATTTTCACACCTAAAATTTGACTGCATCGTTGAGTTTGGCTGTTATTACTTTTGGACCTTTAGTAATCTGCCGCCGTTAAAAAAATGTGTGAGCTTCAGTCTATCTACATCTTCTAATTTTATATATATAAAACTCAAATTCTGTGTGTGTGTGCGTGCTCGCTATGGAAACGTTTTTCCCACACTTCAATCATCACCAAAATTTGGCTATAGGTTCCTTCGATCAACACGAAGGTTTTAGGCTGAAAATAATTTCCATATATAAAAGGGGCGTGGCACCTCCCATACAAATGGAAACTTTGGTACTGCATAACTCTGAAGGTGTACATGCCAGAACATTGAAATTCAGTAAGGCGTTATATGAGGTCAATCCCTAACACCACCAACAAAATGTGGAATTTGGAAAAAGGGGGCTTGGCACCTTGGCAAATGGGTTATATCATGCTGCATATCTCTGGATGTAGTAATGGAAGGATAATGAAAAGTGGTAAGGAGCTATATGATATTAAGTCCTAACAGCTCCAGTAAAATGTGGATTTGGGAAAAAAGGGGAATGGCACCTTCCCTACGAATGTAATTTTTCAGAACTATGGCTGCCGTACAAACTTAGGTTATTTCAACACCTAAACTTTGACTGCATTGTTGAGTTTGGCTGTTATTCCTTTGGGACGTTTAGCAATCTGCCGCCGTTAAAAAAATTTGTTAGCTTCAGCCTATCTACATCTATATATATAAAAATCAAATTCTGTGTGTGTGTGTGTGCTCGCTATGGAAACGTATTTCCCACACTTCAATCATCACCAAGATTTGGCTATAGGTTCCTTCGATCAACACGAAGGTTTTAGGCTGAAAATAATTTCCATATATAAAAGGGGCGTGGCACCTCCCATACAAATGGAAACTTTGGTACTGCATAACTCTGAAGGTGTTCATGCCAGAACATTGAAATTCAGTAAGGCGTTATATGAGGTCAATCCCTAACACCACCAAGAAAATATGGAATTTGGAAAAAGGGGGCTTGGCACCTTGGCAAATTGGTTATATCATGCTGCATATCTCTGGATGTAGTAATGGTAGGATAATGAAAAGTGGTAAGGAGCTATATGATATTAAGTCCTCACAACTCCAGTAAAATGGGAATTGGAAAAAGGGGCGTGGCACCTTCTCTATAAATGGAATTTTTCAGAACTATGGCTGCCTTACGGACTTAGGTCATTTTAACACCTAAAGTTTGACGGCATTGTTGAGTTTGGCTGTTATTCCTTTTGGACGTTTAGTAATCTGCCGTCGTTAAAAAAATTTGTGAGCTTCAGTCTATCTACATCTTCTAATTCTATATATATAAAAATGAAATTCTGTGTGTGAGTGCTCGCTATGGGAACGTATTTCCCACACCTCAATGATCACCAAATTTTGGCTATAGGTTCCTTCGATCAACACGAAGGTTTTAGGCTAAAAATAATTTCGATATACAAAAGGGGCGCTGCACCTCCCATACAAATGGAATATTTGGTACTGCATAAGTCTGAAGGTGTACATGCAAGAACATTGAAATTCATTAAGGAGTTATATGAGGTCAAACCCAAAAATCTGCCGCAGTTAAAAAAATTTGTTGGCTTCAGTCTATCTACATCTATATATATAAAAATCAAATTATGTGTGTGTGTGTGTGCTCACCGTATTTCCCACACTTCAATCATCACCAAATTTTGGCTATAGGTTCCTTCGATCAACGCGAAGGTTTTAGGCTAAAAATAAGCCCAAATTTACTGAACGAAGTCAATTCAACGCTATGGAAACGTATTTCCCACACTTCAATCATCACCAATTTTGGCTAAAGGTTCCTTCGATCAACACGAAAGTTTTAGGCTAAAAATAATTTCGATATATAAAAGGGGCGTGGCACCTCTCATACAAATGGAAGGTTTGGTACTGCATAACTCTGAAAGTATACATTCCAGAACATTGAAATTCAGTAAGCAGTTATATGAGGTCAATCCCTAATACCACCAAGAAAATGTGGAATTGGGAAAAAGGGGGCGTGGCACCTCCCATACAAATGGAATATATCATACTGCATATCTCTGGATGTAGGGTAGGATAATGAAAATTGGTAAGGAGCTATTTGACGTTAAGTCCTAACAACTCCAGTAAAATGTGGAATTGGGAAAACAGGGGCGTGGCACCTTCCTTAAAAATGGGATTTTTCAGAACTATGGCTGCCTTACAGACTTAGGTCATTTTAACACCTAAAATTTGACAGCATCGTTGAGTTTGGCTGTTATTATTTTGGACGTTTAGTAATCTACCGCCGTTAAAAAAAAATGTGTTAGCTTTAGTCTATCTACATCTTCTCATTCTATATATATATAAATCAAATTCTGTGTGTGTGTGTGTGTGCTCGCTATGGAAACGTATTTCCCACACTTCAATCATCACCAAATTTTGGCTATAGGTTCCTTCGATCAACACGAAAGTTTTAGGGTAAAAATAATTTCGATATATAAAAGGGGCGTGGCACCTCCCATACAAATGGAATATATCATACTGCATATCTCTGGATGTAGTAATGGTAGGATAATGAAACTTGGTAAGAAGCTAAATGACGTTAAGTCCTAACACCTCCAGTAAAATGTGGAATTGGGAAAAAAGGGGCGTGGCACCTACCATAAGAATGTAGTCTTTGGTCCTGCATAACTCTGAAGGTATACATGCCAGAACATTGAAATTCAGTAAGGAGTTATATGAGGTCAATCCCTAACACCACCAAGAAAATGTGGAATTGGGAAAAAGGGGCGAGTATACAAATGAATTATATCATGCTGCATATCTCTGGATGTAGTAATGTTAGGATAATGAAAATTGGTAAGGAGCTGTGACGTTAAGTCCCCACAACTCCAGTAGAATCGGAATTGGAAAAAAGGGGCGTGGCAACTTCCCTACAAATGGGATTTTTCAGAACTATGGCTGCCGTACAGACTTAGGTTATTTAAACACCTAAAGTTTGACTGCATTTTTGAGTTTGGCTGTTATTCCTTTTGGACGTTTAGTAATCTGCCGCCGTTAAAAAAAAATTGTTAGCTTCAGTCTATCTACATCTATCTATATATACATATATAAATCAAATTCTGTATGTGTGTGTGCTCGCTATGGAAACGTATTTCCCTACTTCAATCATCACCAAATTTTGGCTATAGATTCCTTCGATCAACATGAAGATTTTAGACTAAAAATAATTTCGATATATAAAAGGAGCGTGGCACCTACCATACAAATGGAATTTTTGGTACTGCATAACTCTCAAGGTGTACATGCCAGAACATTAAAATTCGGTAAGGAGTTATATGAGGTCAACCAAGAAAATGTGGAATTGGTAAAAAGGGGGCGTGGCGCCTCTCATCCAAATGGAATATATCATACTGCATATCTCTGGAAGTAGTAATGGTAGGATAATGAAAATTGGTAAGGAGCTATATGACGTGAAGAACTAACAGCTCCACTAAAATGTGGAATTGGAAAAAAGGGACGTGGCACCTTTGTAAAGTGGTATTTTGATGCCACTTATTTTTGGGCTTGCAGCCCCCACCGCACGCACAATTACAAACAATAAAAAACTAAATTTATTTTTACTTGGATTTAGTTAGTTTTATTTAATATCAATTTTATCTGTCTTTCCTTTATTTCTCTTTTAAATAAACGATCACTATTTTATTTTTATGTTACATTTTATTTTTTACCGTGCGTTTTTTGTTGTGCGTTCACCGGCTCAATTCTAACTAACGTCCTGTGGGACGTTTAGTAATTTGCCTCCGTTAAAAAAATGTGGTAGCTTCAGCCTATCTATATCTTCATATCTAACAAGTGAGGAAGGCTAAGTTCGGGTGCAACCGAACATTACATACTCAGCTGAGAACTTTGGAGACAAAATAAGGGAAAATCACCATGTGGGACATTGAACCTAGTGTAACCCTGTAATGTGTTTGTACGATATGGGAATCAAATGAAAGGTATTAATGAGTATTTTAAAAGGGAGGGGGCCTTAGTTCTATAGGTGAACGCTTTTTCGAGATATCGCCACAAAGGTGGACCAGGGGTGACTCTAGAATGTGTTTGTACGATATGGATATGAAATGAATGGTGTTAATGAGTATTTTAAAAGGGAGTGGGCCTTAGTTCTATAGGTGGACGCCTTTTCCAGATATCGTCATAAAGGTGGACCAGGAGTGAATCTAGAATGTGTTTGTACGATATGGGTATCAAATGAAAGGTGTTAATGAGTATTTTAAAAGGGAGTGGGCCTTAGTTCTATAGGTGGATGCCTTTTCGAGATATCGCCATAAAGGTGAACCAGGGGTGACTGTAGAATGCGTTTGTACTATATGGGTATCAAATGAAAGGTGTTAGTGACTATTTAAAAGGCAGTGGGACTTAGTTCTATAGGTGGCCTTTTCGAAATAACGCCATAAAGGTTGACCAGGGGTGACTCTATAAAGTTTTTGTACGATATGGGTATCAAATTAAAGGATTAATGAGGGTTTTAAAAGGGAGTGACCTTTGTTGTGTATGTGAAGGCGTTTTCGAGATATCGACCAAAATGTGGACCAGGGTGACCCAGAACATCATCTGCCGTGTACCGGTAATTTATCTTCCTCCGATTTGACTCAAATATTTTTTCAGTTCTTCGTAATTGCTAGGAGAAGGTTTCTACGAAAGAAAACTTTGGGAAAACCCTGCGGAAAAGTCGGAAAATTGGAGAAATCGAAAATTGAGAACGGCAGGACCGATTTCGGTCCAATTTTTTTCATTTTTTCTTAATTACTATTAGAAGGTTTTTACGAAAGAAAATTTTGGGAAAACCTTGCGGAAAAGTCGAAAATATGGAGAAATCGAAAATTGAGAACGGCAGGACCGATTTGGCACACATTTTTTTTTCAGTTTTTCGTAATTGCTAGGAGAAGGTTTCTACGAAAGAAAATTTTGAGAAAACCCTGCGGAAAAGTCGGAAAATTGGAGAAATCGAAAATTGAGAACGGCATGACCGATTTGGCTCAAATTTTTTTTCATTTTTTCTTAATTACTATTAGAAGGTTTTTACGAAAGAAAATTTTGGGAAAACTATGCGGAAAAGTCGGAAATATGGAGAAATCGAAAATTGAGAACGGCAGGACCGATTTGGCACACATTTTTTCAGTTTTTCGTAATTGCTAGGAGAAGGTTTTTACGAAAGAAAATTTTGGGAAAACCCTGCGGAAAAGTCGGAAAATTGGAGAAATCGAAAATTGAGAACGGCAGGACCGGATTCGCTCCAATTTTTTTTCAGTTCTTCGTAATTGATAGGACAAGGTTTTTACGAAAGAAAATTTTGGGAAAACCCTGCGGAAAAGTCGGAAAATTGGAGAAATCGAAAATTGAGAACGGCAGGACCGATTTGGCTCAAATTTTTTTTCTTTTTTTCTTAATTACTATTAGAAGGTTTTTACGAATGAAAATTTTGGGAAAACCCTGCGTAAAAGTCAGAAATATGGAGAAATCGAAAATTGAGAACGGCAGGACCGATTTGGCACACATTTTTTTTTTCAGTTTTTCGTAATTGCTAGGAGAAGGTTTTTACGAAAGAAAATTTTGGGAAAACCCTGCGGAAAAGTCGGAGAATTGGAGAAATCGAAAATTGATTATTAGTATAACGAGATAAATAACAGATGGTGCTGTGTTTTTGTAAGTTTCGGATAATTGTGAAATTCATTGTGATAAAATTGCATTTTGAGTGGAGAAATTAATAAAAAAAAATAAATGTAAGGCGCGATAACCTCC